>NC_079493.1:86867171-87167171 GCF_030052815.1 Hevea brasiliensis | reverse complement strand
CTGGCCATTTCTGGGCTTTGGTGTCCTCATAAGAATTGTAGATATATGTCTAAACTATTCATGGTAAAAATTTCAAGTTAATTGGACCTGTTTTGAGTGAGTTATGGACAAAAAACCAACTGCTGCCCAAATGGTCAGTTTTCAGGCTTTCAAAGCACTAATCCGGATTTGGTCATTTTTCAAGTCACCTTCTAAGCAGAATTTTGGTAAACTTCCTTCATGAAATTTGACACATTTTGTGCCTCATTTCACCTCCAATTGGTCTTATATCAATTGGAGCCACACACTTAAGGTTCTAAGGTAGAAAATACACTGCCCTATTATAATTTGTTCATCCTTTACCAATTACACATCCTATGCTTACCAAGTTCACTTTTCCATGCCAATTCTGGTTTGTACCATAACATTAACATATTGAGCAACACATTTTTGGTCATTTTGGCAGCTTGTAACCACTCTCAACAAACGCACTATAATACAGAATTTTCCAAGTCCAATTTCAATAATTAACCATAAGACATACCTCATTTACATGTCCAAATTCAAACCACTATACACATATCCAAATTGATCAAAATCAACAATACACTTTTACTAACTCATTAATTAATATTGATACACATGAAATAATGCTCTCCTAAGTACATCAAAGCTATCCAAATTTGTACATGTGCACCAAACTTCCATGTTCATTTTACAACCCTACTTCAAAGTCCATTCAAGCACACACGTGACATTTAAACTCTAGTACATGTAAGCCCTCCAATCAACCTCACTAATCACCATATACATGAAAGAACAAATCATATTCCCATGGAGTTTAAGGCTGCCAAAATTGAACATATTAACTACTCATCAAAATTTAAAAATCCTTCCACAAATCAACTACCCACAACACCCATTCAAAGTTTAATGAAACAAGAATTAAAAATACATACTTACCACTTTTGAAATTCTTCAAAACCTCACCAAAACTTAACTTTCTTACTGCCTATCTATTGCCCAAGTTGTGTAGGAAAATGCAAGGATCATGGCTTGAAGATGGAAGAGTGGAGCTTGCATGGTTGGCCGTCCGTGGAGGTTTTGAGAGCTTTTTCAATTCGGCAAGGTGATTGAGGTTGAAGAAGATGAGTGAAGTGGCTGTCCATTTTATGTTTAATGGTCCACTTTAGTGGTGTTAGTGGAGCACTAATAGGATTAAAAATAATTTTTAATGTTAAACTTTCATAATTTAGTTTTTATCCCCTATTTCTTTCACTATTCTTATAATGTGTCATAATTTAATTTTTCATAACATTTTCCAAGTGTAATATCATTTATTTTTAATGGACATTTAGGTCAAAAGACAACTTGGGCTGTCAAATGACCACAATAACCCTGTTCGGGTTGCATTCCCGATTTTTCGGTAACAACGAGTTTTGTTGTTTTCTCGATTTCTTGTTTTTCTTTGTACTAATTAATTAATTTTTCTTTGATATTTCTAATGATATTTATACTTCAATAAGTCTTTAATTATGTCTTAAAAATATTTTCCAGGGCTCCTCGTGGTCCAGGGCTAGTCAACGATCCACGTCGCAACTTCTCGGTGCGATCACCCATCGTTAGGGTTCTCGGCTCGTTTAACTTGGTTATATTTCATTCCTATTATTTTTCCTTTGTTTTTCTTGTATTTTCTTTTCTTGTATTTCATTATTTTATGTCTCCTCATCAATATTTAAGTGTAGTTCTAGGCATTCTAGCTGTCCGGACAGACACTGGTCATCGGAACAGTAGAACGCACTACCGAATATAGGGGTGTTACATCCACTTTCCCATACACACTTCTTTTTCATAACGTCTCATATAATTTTACCTCAATTCATCTTAAATTTAAGAATTAAAGAAGAGAAAAGACAAGATTAAGCAATAACCTCTTTTGTGAGATTTCCAAGCTAATCAATTCTTCACTTTCTTCTCTTTTTCTTGGTACCAAACTCTTAATCAAGGTCTATAATCAAATTTTTGTGTTGGGAGCTAGGGATTTTATAGTAAGAATGCTTGAAAAATCAAGCTTGAAAACTCAAAAATGGAGGAAGACTAGGTGAGGAGTGGTTCGGCCATGTATGTGGGAAGGAGAAGATAAATTTTGCTTTTAATTTTTTTGTCTTCATTTACCCATATTTATCCCTAAATTTAACTAATTAATAATTAAGATTTTAATTGTGTCATGCTTACCTCATGATGATGTCATAATTCAAATTTAAAATGTAAAGTTTCATTCTTTTCTTTTCCTTTCCTACACATTTCCTCATATTTTAAATTATTCTTTAATATTTTAATCTCTTATATTTTAATATACATTTAGGTCAAAAGTCACCCCTCTGAGTGAATTGACCAAAATGCCTCTCATCGATTACCATCCGTCTTTTAATTAATACCCGATGAGTCATTAAGCTCTGATTCACTTATTTATACTTGTTCCCTTTACATTTCTATAATTTTCTAGTTCCCAGTAGTTTTACAATTATCCCCTAATCAAGGATGCCCTAGGGTCCCACATGAATATAAGGCAGTAACTGAGAGCGCAGTCACTTTCCGGGTCGGTCACCCATCGCCGGGACCTTCGGCTCCTTTAACCAATTTGTGCTTCATTTCTCTTATTTTCATCCAACTTCTTTTAATCTTTATCAATTTAGTTTATGACTTCTCTCTGTAATTTAATTATGATTCTCGATATTCTAGCTGTCCGGACAGACCTTAGTCACCAGAATAGTAGAATGTATGGATTGTCTAATGTGAGGATGTTATAATTCTCCCCTCCTTAAAAAAAAAAAAAATTTGTCCTTAAAATTTGCCTAATGTCAGTCTTTGAATAGTCATGTGCGTTGTCTTTTTATGTCTTTCTCACATTTCTATGTGGCTTCATGGTCTGAATGATGGTTCCATAGCACTTTAGCCAGTGGTATTTGTTTATTTCTTAACTGCTTCACCTCATGTGCCAAGATCCTTATGAGCTCCTCATCATAAGTTAAGTTTGAATTTACTTCAATTCTAGAGGTAAGCAAGTCTTTGTGCTAATAGACCCACTCTTCCTAGAATCTCATATGGTTCTATGAATCAAGGACTTAGTTTTCCCCTTTTTTCCTAATCTCATGGTCTTTTTTCAGGGAAAACCTTCAAAAACACTTTATTATTCATATTATCTTCAATATCTCTCTTCTTTAAGTCTATATAAGACTTCTGATAATCTGATGCAAATTTCTAACTCGTTTTAAATAATTCAAACTTTCTCTTATTGTTGTTCTATCAACTATTTCCATTCGTTTTTCCTTATAAAGTGACCCCATCGGTAATATGAGAAATGCTCATCTCATCATTGGCCACAGGTCCATAACCGTTATCTCACCATCTCCATTCATGACCTGGGCCTATGTGCCATTTTGCACTGTCTTGTTCATTTATTTAACTTACTCCTCAATAATTCACTCCTTGCCTGGTAGAACAATTCAACATATCATTAAACATCTTAAAATGTTTGCTCACTCTGCTTGCATTCCTCAACTAATTTTTCTCCTCTTGTTATAAACTTAACTGGATCTTATCCACGTGCTACCTATTTCATCTTAGAAATAAGAATAAACAAAGTTTGACCCATATCCCAAAATTTTAAGTTCTATGGTGTGGCTCCTAACACTATCCCAATTTGGTTTACTTTGAGTTTTACACTTCTGGGTTCTATACCGTAATAAATAATTTTCCTAGTCTCATTCCTTTTTCTCTTGCCATTCAAAAGCTTCACATCATCATGATCTAATCTTTACGATCCTCATAATGAAAGTTGTACTCTTCCTAAGGAATACATGAGCCAACTATTTACTATCACACTACTGTTTCAATTAGAACATTATTTCACTAATTATTTTGTTAATGGTATTCCTCAGTCTCTTTTGAGAAAACATTATTATTATACTCTTGTGGTATAACTGACTACAAAAGAAATGCTATACCTACCACCTTATCACAATTATATAAAGTTATCTAATCCCCTTTCATATTGTAAATTCCTTAAAACATCATTTTATAAGTTATGATCATCATCCATAGCATTCTGTCTTCTAGCGGGGAACAAAATCATACCTTATGCCTTGCTGCTACACAATTAAGATACTATTTTTCACTAATCTTTAGGCAAAAGGTCCATTACAATACCAAAATAACTGTAAGACCCCATATCAGAGACCAGATGATCTCACGCTATTGGTGTTATCTTTAAGTTATGATTATACTGAAATCTCTAGTCTTATAGCAATTCTTAATATACTGTAGCTCGTGCTAGGTAACTGAGTCAGTGACTCTAACTATCTTACAACTGTAACCTTTTGATATTCTAACTCTAGAGTTTTAAATCCCAAATTAGGATTTTCAAACTCATTTTCAGCAATAAGACTCTGCTCTGGTATAACTGTACCAAAGCAGAAGCCATTTGCAATTACCCTCATCTTAGTATACTACCGGGTAGTATGTAGCTCTACACAATAATCCCAAGTCAGTAGTGTAATCTACAGCTTATAGCATAAACAATAAGAATATTGTATAGTCACTACAATAAATCCCAATAGACTAAACTTTTCTATATCTTATCTTTCTTGAATCCCCTAATATCTCAAACTTATTCTGAGTATAGTATCCACTGACATTTATTAGCAATAATACCTTTTCCCTCACTTAGGGCAATTATATTACTATAATTTACTTTTAGGTCCTCTTACCTTGCACTAAATAGGCACACTAATTAGCTCAAAAATTTTATCGTATTCTAGGAGATATCTCTCACTAACAAACTCTTTCAAAACCGATTCTAGTCACACTTATTACCATAGCTTTTATCCGTAAGGACTAGTCACTAATACATCAA
Source organism: Hevea brasiliensis (assembly GCF_030052815.1). Classification (NCBI taxonomy): domain Eukaryota; kingdom Viridiplantae; phylum Streptophyta; class Magnoliopsida; order Malpighiales; family Euphorbiaceae; genus Hevea; species Hevea brasiliensis. The sequence goes on along the minus strand of NC_079493.1, from coordinate 87,162,277 downwards.
AATTTATTTCCATATAAGGGAATAACAGCAGAACATATAATTCTAACACGAGCATATACATAAGTAGGGCCGAAAATCAAATAGCGCATAATTATTCCTTTCAAAAACTGCGAACGTACCAATAACTACGTTTAAAGTCTCTACTTCTTTCCTTTGGTGCATGGTGTACACCCTGGTTGTTGTACTGCTCTGCTCATGTTAGTTCACTATGCCTTGGTTGTTAGTAACACTACCTCTACCTCTACCTCTGCCCTTACTGACTGTCTGTGAACTTCTGAGGGTAGAACCTTGGACTGATCCCCTTAGTATAGTATGTGGCATAGATCGATGTGCTCTAGTACAATCTCTAGCAAAATGTCCAAGTTCACCACAATTGTAACAGGCTCTAGTGGCCTTATAGCAAATGCCCCCATGTAGCTTGCCACAAATGTCACAGATATGGGTAGGGTAGGAACTTCTGGTTGTCTGCCGACTAATTCTTGATGGCTTTTGGCCTAAAGATTCGCCTCTGCCATATCCATAAGCACTAGGCTCCCCATATATCTTCCTCTTTCCCAAGTTACTACTCGAACTTTGACCAGTAAGTTTTCCACTTTTCCTTTTTTCACATTGTCTTTGTGGGGGTTGGGTTTGGGCTTGGGTTGATATATTGTCAGCCAATTGTTGAAAGAACGTAGCAAACTGCTGGGCCATTTGTGCAGAAATCTGCATAGGCAGAACTGGTGCAGTTGGATCTCTGGTATTCTGAGGAGCTGGGGCCTCCTCTTGTGCCCCAATTATAACCAGTTGTTTTACTATTTTATCTTTCTCTTCCATATCTATTCACAGGATTTTCTATCCCCTGTACAACTAACACAAGGAGATTTCTCCCCCTTAGTTCATTTTTATGATGTAAATGTACTATATGTATCAAACATTTGAGCAGTTGTATTTATCGAAAAATATTTCAAATTCACAATTCAAAACTTACTTTAAAAATTAGCTCTGATACTACTAAAACATGTCACACCTTACCCCTCCACAAGATGTGGCATGATCCCATAGTATACCTAATAAATTACAGAACTTTGCCTACTGATAATCTATTAAATATACTACAAGGGATTTTGGCAAAAAAAATTTCATTTTAAAGTTTAGCATGTTGATTAAAATTAATTTAAGTGTTTTCAATTCTGGTAAGTGTCATAAAATTTATTTAGAAATAAATAGGCATTTTTAAAATTTTGCGAAAAATCTGCATAGTTACGGCTAAAACTATATCAAAACAGTTCTTCAGAACCTGTCGGCAAACAATTTACAAATGTATTATATTCAATTGGAACTCAGTCAATTCAAATTGTCTCATTTCATATCAACAAACCTCATCATAATAAAAATAATTGATCATTTACAAGAGTCAAAAAGAAATTTAGATGTTTACATTCATTGAAGTAATGACATTGATATTACAAAAATATAGAAGTAAATAAAATCTCAAAATAATATTACAAATGTTTCTGTAATGCCCTCACTTTAGCTAGTCCGTATGTTCTACTGTTCTGGTAACTAATATTGGTTCAGATAGCCAGAGTGTATGGAACTATATTTAGACTAAAGTGAGGAGTCATAAATAACTCAAATAATGGTAAGAAAAATTAAGAAAAAAAATTTAAGTAATGAAATACACGAAGGTTAATTGAGCCAGTGCTCTGGCAATGGGTGACCTAATGGGAAGCGACTGTGAAGACAGTTAGTAACCCTAGACCCATGGGAAAATGCTGTGAAATAATTTTTGGGACTCCAGTGAAGAGTTATTGAGGTTTAGATAACAAAAGAATGTTAAGAAAATGCTAAGAAAATTTTATCAATCAGTACAGACGATTTTGGCTCAATAAGCTAAACGAAGGGCATTTTGGTCATTTCGCCTTTAGAGATGATTTTTTACCAACTCGTCCATTTAAGTAAGTGAGATTTATGACATAAAATATGAATAAATATTGCTAAAAATTTAATTAAAAATGAGTAGAAAAGAAAGATAACAAAATGAAATTAAAAAGCTTAATTATGACATCATGCATGTGTAAGCATAATGCAATTAAAATGTTTCACCCAATTACAATTTGACAAAACTAATTAAAAGAGTAAAAGAAAATTTAAAAAAGATAAAAATCAGCCACCTTCTTCATTCTTCTCATCCATGGCTGAAAATTTGCTCTCTCTCTCTCTTCCATTGAAATTTCTTCATCTCTCTTTAATTTTCCTTGATTTCTCACCATAACACCTTTACTTACCTTCATTAAAACTTCATATCTAGCCTTGCTAAGGTGACTAGAAGCAAAAAGAAGTGGAAAGGAAGGAGTTTTGACAAATTTGGAACTCTTCAATTGAGGTTAGTGCTAGTCTCACTCCTCTTTTCTTTTCTAAAGTTGAAATTAAGGTTAAGTATGCATAAATTACAAGGGAAAAGTTGATATTCATGCATGAAATTAAATACACAAATTTCGGCCAGCTTGTGTAGGAGTAGGATTTGAAGTGTTTTATTTCAAATAAACTTAATATTGTGCTTGAGTTTGATGCTAGGTGTGTTTAGTATACTTAATTGGTAGGTATTGTGTGAATATTGAATTGGGAGCTAGGGTTTTTAGAAGAAAATTTGGAATTTGTTCAATTGATAGTAAATTGGTGTTCTAATGGTCAATTAGTGACCATTTGAGGTGAATTGACCCTAATTTAGAATGAATTATGGCATTACGAATTGATTTGGTATGCTGCCCCTATTGTGCCAGAATTTCTAGACTTGAGTCAAGTGTGGTTAAACTACAATAACTTGACTTGTGTAGCTCCAATTAATGCAAGGCCAACTGGAGGGAAATTAGACACATAATTTCATATTTTTTATGAAGAAACCCTGCTCAGAAAACTAACTTAGGATAACCTAAAATCGGCCTCAATCGAGGTAACCAACATGTTGGACCTGGAAATTGACCAAATGAATAGTATTTGTTCAAATGATCATAACTCAGTGTAGAAAGGTCTAAATGACCTGATTTTTATGGCAATGAAAAGCTTAGACAATTTAGAACAACTTTCATAGAGGACAGAAACCTAAATTCTGACCACAAACCACTCGAATTGCTAGCCAAATTTAAGACACCAAAACGGCAAGAACCAGTTTTGCCCATAAATTCTGGGTAATGACCAATCTGGGTAGCCATGGGAAAAATGGCATAACTTGAGCTACAAAACTCCAAATGGAGTGATTCAAAAAGGGAATTAAAGTAGACACAATAAGGAACAACTTTGATGAGAAGTATTTAGCCAAATTCTTACTGTAGAAATGTCCAATGGAATAGTGAACTTTTGTGACTGAAACTAAAAATTTGAAATAACTTCCATTGAGCTTGGAAGTGAAATTGGCAACTAATGCCAACAAATGTAAAACCCAAATTGTGGTATTTTAGTGCAATTAGAACTTACCTACCTATTAGTTATGAAAAAGTCAACATTCTTGCATGAATAGTAACCGCCAAACCTTAAATTCAAAGAATTAAATAATTAATTTTGTAACGTACCCTAGTATGCCTAGTATGATTGGTTTGGATAGGTTGGCATGCAAATAGGGTTTCGATAGCAGTATTGCATATGGCTTTATGCCATTCCGTGATTTATGGCTCTTGTGGCCATTTTGTGATACTATGGCTTTTGACCATTTTGATACACTTGATATACTTGGCCTTGTGCCTGATGATTATTATGGCTTGTTAGCCATTCTGTTGCACACCTGGAGACACTTTGTGACCAATGGTGTGACAGCCCGAGGTACTTGGTACCCAGTGCCAGTTTACCCATTTATCAGCCCGGTCAATTTGCATAGGTTACTTGGGCAATTAAAATAAGTCTTAATAAAATATTATCAAATAATAAACATAATTACTGAATTTAATAATATTTTTAATGATTTTCAAAAATTTTAGTTTGCATAAAATATTAGCATAATGCCTGGATATTCAATTATGTAGTTTATTTTTATTTATTACAGGCACCACTAAGTTGCATTGCCTAGCGTGTTGCTGTTTGCCATGCGTAGGTACTGGAGACACAGATAGAAAGCCCAGCAGATCTCAGACTGGGTGAGCATTCAGATCTACATTGAGTCCAGAGTCACCTCTAATACTGTGCATTTTGGTAGGGCTACTAAGCTTCATTAGATATTTTGTATTTTGGATTTTGTAATTAGAATATCAATTTGCCATGCACATTATAAACTGATGTATTTATAGACTGGTGTAATTAGCTGTAAATTTTGTTAATAAATAAAATTTTGAGTATTTCTCTATGAAATTGAGTTTAATTATGATATGAAAGGGATGTATGAAATTGTGTTGAACCATTGAGAATTTTTGAGATTTTATTTATGGTTATTGGAGTTGAGAATATGATGAACATATTGGGAGTATTTTTAACAGGTTCCGAAGAACTGTTTTTCCAATTTATAGCCAGCACTCTGCTAGATTTTCTATAAATTTGCGAAAATTCGAATTAATCAAAATTTCGATAAATGACATAAATGGTATAAGTTTCACTTAAAAGCCTTTTAATCAATAAATCAAGAACTGTAATTGAGATAATATAAGATAAGGTGCTTCGGCACACTGTGTGATATGCCTTACTTAGTTACACTGTAGACGAGTGAGGGGTGTCACAGTTTTGGTACAACTGCTCAAATGTAATTACATACATATAACTACATAATTACATCAAAACCTAATGTACAAGGGTATGCCTACAATATATCCTGTCACAACCTACCCCTCCGTAAGGCATAACATGATCCTATAGTATATCTAATAAATTATCAAATTTCGTCTACTGATAACCCATTAAATACACTACAAGGCATTTTAAACATTTTCTTATTTCTTTTTACAGTGGTGAGCACTTTTGACAGGTGTTACAGTGGTGAACACCACAACACGGAAGAGGCAACATGGGAGAGCAAGGAGACAATGAGACAATAGTTCCCTCAGCTCTTCACATCAGGTAAATTTCGAGGACAAAATTTTTATTTAGAGGGGAAGAGTTGTAACATCCCCATTGCACGTGTTCTGTACGTTCTGTTGCTCCAGTGGTCAAATAATAGTCCAAGCAAGTCAGGATGTCTGGAACTACACTTCGGTGATGGTGAACAGACATATAATGATGAAATAAATAAAAAGAAAATACAAGAAAAATCAAACAAAAATGAAAGAGAGAAAATGAAGCTAAGTTAAACGAGCCCGCACCGCAGCGATGGGTGACCACACTGGGAAGGCCGTTGCCGACCCCAAGACCGTGGGGAACCCTCTGAATCTAATTTTGAGACATAAATAAAGGTTTATTGAAATGTAATTGACACTAGAAATATCAAAGAAAAATTAGTAAATTAGTACAAAGAAAAATGAAAAATCGAGAAACAGATAAAAATCAGTGTTACCGAAAAATTGGGAATATAACCTGAAGTGGGGTATTTTGGTCATTTGACACCTAGTGTTGCCTTTTGAACTCAATGTCCATTAAGAATAAATGATATTACACTTAGAAAATGTCATGAAAAAAATTAAAATGGGATACAATATGTAAATAGTAAAAGAATGGTGCTAAATGAGCAAATAAGGAAACTTTAACTAATTAAATATTAAAATGAGCTTAGTGCTCCACTAACTTGAATATTGGGACACTAAAATATGCTTTGGGACAGCAGATTGCACTCATTATCATCTTCATCTTCAACCTTTAAAGTTTTGGACGAATTGAACTTCCATGGAAGTCCACCATGGCCAAACTCCCTCCATCACCATGCACCATTGATCAAGCCCTTCTTTCTACTTAGTTCCTTCATTAAAGCTTGCCTACTCACCTTGGGGAAGATATTGGCAACAAGAAAACAAGATTTGGTGAAGTTTGAAGGAAGCTCACAAGTGGTAAGTGTCCAAAACCTCTCCCTTGCTTTAGTAAACCTTGTGTTTAGGTTGAGGTGAGTATTTTGGTGAAGAGAAATGAAAGAAATAGTGAGAAATGGACTTGTCCATTTTTGGCAGCCATGAACCTTTGTTGAGCTTGAGTTATTTTTACTTCTAACGAATGGAAATGAAGGTTGATTAATTTAAATGAAAGTTGTAGTAAGTTTATATCTAAGTATATGCATGTAGTGTTTGAATTAAGGGTGTGAAATGGAACTTTGATGCCTTGAGCAAACTGCCATATTTGGCAGCCCCTAATAGCATGAATTTGTGTGTGAACATGTAGTTATTAATGAAAAATGCTAAGGTTAAATTGTGGGCAGCAAGTGTAAGTGATATTGAAGTATGATTATGTTGAAGTGTATGTGTAATATTGACATTGAGATGTGTTAAATTTTGTTGGAAGTGAATGTTGAATTAATGGTGAATTGTGTGCATTGAGCACTTGAATATTCTGCCCAAAATTGCTGCTGGAATTGTGTACAATATATATATGGAAGTCTTATTGATTGAATATTGAAGAAATGAGGAGGAGAAGGAATATCAAATTGGAAGTGTATGTGCTTTGTGCAGGTTGTGTGTGAAGGCAGTACATAAATTAGGCCATAAGTGCCAAACTATGAACCCAATTGGTATGAGGCCAATAGGGGGTGAAACTAGACACCAAATAGGCCAACTTTCATGTAGAAATGTTGCCAAAATTCTGCCTAGAAACTGACCTTAAAAATGACCAAATCCGGATTAGCAACCTTGCAACCCAGATTTTTGACCATATGAACAGTAGTCCTTTGGATGACCATAACTCACTTAAAACAGGTCCAATTGACCTGAAATTTTTACCATGGTTAGTTTAGACATAGATCTACAATTCTTATGAAGACACCAAAGCCAAGAAATGGCCAGAACCAAGTCAAATGGCTTGCACAATTTCGGGTACAAAAACTGCCGAACCAAAAGTGACCTAAAATTGACCAAATTTTGCACTAAAGGTGTAATCTGTCCGGCTTTAGTAAATTGACCATATCTTGGGCTATACAACTCGGAATGACCTGAAATTTTGCCCCGCGTGCAATAAAACATAGAGCTACAATTTTGTTTCTCTGATCAGAAGCTAAAAACCAAGAGAAATAGTACTTTAAGCTAGACCAATCTAGCACAGAAAAATTAAGAATTTGACATTTTACATACAATGATGCTTGAAGCGTTTTGGCAATGAATGCCAACTTGAAAAAATGGTAAATTGCACTATATTGGCAGCATATTGAGATATAAATTGTGACATATTGATGCTAGAAAAAACTTATCCATATTACCTAAAAAGGTCAACATATGCATGGACTTGTGAATTATATAATAGTTAAGTAAACTCCAAAAATTGAAGAATTAAACAATTAATTTATAATGTGCCCTAGTTTGCCTAGTTGACTAGTATGGATAGGTTGGCATGCCAATAGGATTTTGACAGCTGTTCTGTAAATGGCTTCATGCCATACTGTGTTTTTACGGCTTATTATGCCGCACTGTGACTTTAATAGCCTACGGCTATACATATTGTGTATTTATTTTTGGCTTATCGCCAGATTGACTATATGGCTTTTTAGACACGCTATTTGCACACCGGGAGACACTTTGTGACCGATGGTATGACGGCCCGAGGTACTAGGTACCCAGTGCTAGTATATCCGTTTATCCAGTCTGGTCAGTATATAGGCTACACGGGCAGTAATTCAAGTACTACTAAATTCAAATAACTAAATTCAGTCTTCTGACATACAACACTACCAAAATTAGCAGATATTGAAATGTTAGCAAATAAAGGTAGAATCAACAATTGTGAAGAACACCGATGCCATAAATTTATTTACTTTATTTTAGTGTATATTTCTTTATATTTGGCACCACTAAGCAAAATTGCTTAGCGCGTTGCTTTTGTAACGCTTAGGTATTGGAGACACAGCTGGGGAGCCCAGCAGACCTACTACTGGGTGAGACATCAGATCTGCACAGGAGTCCAGAGTCATCTGCACTGCATTGCATACATGGTAGGACTTAGGATATCTTGTATTTTGTACTTTTGTTGTACTTTTGAAATTCAGCCTTGTATTTTGTAATATTATGAAAGCTTTAAAGTTTGTAATATCTTGTACATATTAAATAACATGGAAATTTTCTGGATATATTTGAATTATTATGGACTGTATTATGGAACTGTTTAATGACTGTAAAAGTCTATTGACTTTTCTGAGAAATAGAGACTGTGAAATATTTGAGATTTTGATATTTTCATATTAAACTGTTTTCAATAGGTTTAGAAAGACAGTTTGTCCGAAATACAGATGGCACCTTGCCAAATTTTTATTATCATTTTTAAAACACTGATTTTATTAAAGTGTGAAAATAGAACCAGTATGTTATGAATAGCACATAAAGACTTCTAAAAATCAAGTTGAGCTCAGGAAAAGAGATAATCACAGACTAAGTGCTCCGGCACGCCGTGTAGCACGCCTTGCTCCGCTACACTGTAGACGGGTGAGGGGTGTTACACATATGAAGTATCAGTAATTTCTGTAAAAATTTTGGCAGAGTGCCATCTCTGTTTTGAATAAATCAGTTCTTCAAAAACCTGTAAAAAGCACTTCCAATATATTTGTTCAATCCCAAACTCCAATATGGTTCAACTCAATTCAATTTCTCAATATTTATCAAACTCAATTCAACATCAATTTCCAGTATTTCCAAAGATAGACTACAAAATGACTGAGTAGTTCAAAAGCTGAGATAAGAAATAAATATATTACAACATTAGTTTACAACTACTAAAGACCAAGTACAATATATACATACAGTGCACATATTTTACAACAAAATTACAAAGCGGCGCTATACTCAATAAACCCGGTAAAATCCCAAAATGTAGCACAAGCAGCCTACTCTGCTGCTTTGTTTATCTATCTACCTGCGACAGTAATGAAAAAGCTATCACTGAGCCAATGTCTCAATGGTGCACAACATTAAGAAAATGCAATTTAAAACCATAAACCATAAATCATATAAACTATAGATACTTAAAATTATAGTTAAATTCAAAAGACAGAGAATGTCATAAAGAATTAAACTCCATTTCACAATGTCTCAATGAATATCAATAAATCACACACACAGCTTAATCATGATTCCAAAGTCCAATTCGTCCCAAAAGCCAATGGCTAATGAGGAATAACATAGCTAGCTAGCAATTATATGAGTACTCGTCCTATTCGTCCTCAACTGGCACACACCTCAACACTTTAGCCAGAGAGGGAATTCAAAGCCAATTCATCCCACTAGACAAGCTAGAGAGGAATTCAATCAAATATACATGATAACTGTGGTTTCAAACCATTTGCAATATTTTTCAAGCAATAAGTATCCATCAGATTCCATTCAAACAAATTTTTCACAATTTAAGCAATAACATACAAATTGTCATAATTTATTTCAATTGAAAATTCAAAAGAAATAACTGTTGTGCACAAACCTCTGATGAATAGCCTCCTGGCCTTGACTTAGTGTTTCTTTTCCCTTCCCTGAGTCTTTGCTAACTGAAACACACAATTTAAAGTGTTTCAGTACTCAGTTAAATTGTCTCTAACAATAAGGTTCAATAATTAAATTTATTCAATACTATTGCTTTCATTAGTCAACCTATAATGTTAACCTTTGATGCACTCTAGGGAAATAAATTTTAATGTTACCAATATGTCACATTTTATAGTCCTTTAGTGTTGGTATATGTTACCAATTTCATTTCTAAGTGAATTGCATTTCATTGCAATTTATCGGATTTTGGTATGCTATTTTGATCTAGCTGGATGACCTAGTTTCCTCGGTTTTCGGGTTCTAGTCCGAATTACAAACTTGTAGGTCTATGTCTTAGTGAACTTTGCCAAAAATTTTAGGTCATTTGGAGCTTACTAGACCAAGTTATGGTCATTTTACTATTGCTAGACAGATTGCACTAAAATGGCAAACTTAGGTCATTTTTAGGTCATTTCCGATTCTTGCAGTTTTTATATGAGAACTTGTGCAAGCATTTTGACTTGCTTATGGTCATTTCTAGGTTTTGGTGTCTTCATAAGAGTTGTAGCTCTATGTCTAAGATTTCCATGGTATAAATGTCAGGTCATTTGGACTTGTTTTGAGTGAGTTATGGCTAAAATACTGACTGCTATTCAAATGGTCAATTTTCAGGTTTGCAAAGTCACTAATCTAGATTTGGTCAATTCTCATGTCACTTTTTGGACAGAATTTAAGTAGGCTTTCTTCATGAAAGTTGGCACATTTTGTGCCTAGTTTCACCTCCAATTTGCTTCATACCAATTGGAGTCACACACTTAAGGTTATAGGCTCATTTACATACTGCCCTTTACATGTCTCTCAAACACCAAACCAATCACACATTCACCAACTATATCTTCACTTCTCAAACAATTCTGCACTTGTACCATACCATACCCATTCATTAGTTTACATTATAGTAACTTTGGGCAGAATACAATGACCTTACATACACCAAATATAACTCCTAATTTACAATATCCAATTCTAAACAATTTTTCCACATAATACTCCTAACCCATACATATAATTTCCACTACCAAATTACATACATTATCATTACTATTTCATATACATATGCTGCCACTTTTTGTACCATAATTCAACAACTTTTCATAGATTTAAGCACTACCAATCTTCATCATGAGGCTGCCCAAGTAACACATACACATCAAACTTCCATTTTCAATTTATAACTTACAATTCAAACTATATACATGGAAATCAATGCCTATACATTTAAGCACTTAAATCAATGTCCCAAATCACCAAATACATGAAGAAATAAATCAACTTCCATGGACATGAGGGCTGCCAAAAACAATACCTTATCCATACTCATCAAATTCCTTAACTTCTTCCATAATCTAACTCACCATAACCTTAGTTACAATTTTAATGAAATAAGTAATGAAAACAAACACTTACCTCTTTTGGACTTCCACGAAACTCCACCAAAACTTTCCTTTCTTGCTCCCAAAATGTTGTCCAAGTTGTATAGAACAACTTTAGTGAAGAATACTAGAGGATTCTATGGTTGGATCATGGATGCATGGGGTTTGGTTGTGAGGCGGCCATGGAGGTTTTGGGTAGAACTTTGGTTTCGGCCAAGAGAGAGCTTGAGGAAGAAGATGGTTCTGCAGAAGTTAGTGGAAGATGACAAATTTTTAATTGATTTACAAAGTGCGTAGTGGTCCACTAATGTAGGAATAACATTAATTTAATTCAACTTTCAATTATTCAAATTCTTACCCCTAATTTTCCTTATTTATGTATTTCATTTAAAATTTCATTTTTCATGAAGTTTTCTAACTTTAATGTCACTTATTTTTAGTGGAAATTTAGGTCAAAAGGCAAATCGGAATGTCAATTGACCAAAATGCCCCTATTCGGGTTGTATTCCCGATTTTTCAGTAATACCGATTTTTGTCGGTTTGTTAATTTCTCGTTTTTCTTTGTACTAATTAATTAATTTTTCTTTGACATTTCTAATGTCATTTATACCAAGGCTAGTCAACGGTCCTCGCCGTAACTTCTCGGTGTGGTCACCCATCACTATGGTTTTTAGCTCATTTAACTTAGTTTCATTTTTTCTCTTTTATTTTTCCTTTATTTTTCTTGTATTTTCCTTTATTGTATTTCATTATTTCATATCTCCTCACCAATATTTAAGTATAATTCCAGGCATTTTAGCTGTCCGGATAGACACTGGTCACCGGAACAGTAGAACGCACTACCGAACATAGGGGTGTTACAATTCTCCCCCCCCCCCCCCCTAAAATAAATTTCATCTCGAAATTTTACCTGGCATCAGTCTCTGAACAGCTGTGGGTACTGTCTCCTCATGTCCTCTTCACGTTCCCAACTAGCTTTATGGCCGGAATGATGGTTCCACAGCACTTTAACTAGAGGTATCTGTTTGTTCCTCAGCTACTTCACCTCATATGCTAAAATTTCTATGGGTTCTTCTTCATATGAAAGGTCTTGATTTATCTCAATCTCTTCAACTGATAGAACATGAGATGGGTCAGATCTGTACCTCCTTAACATGGACACATGGAAGACACTGTGTATCCATTCCTGCTCTGGAGGTAATGCCAACCGATATGCCAAAGGACCCACTCTTTCCAGAACCTCATATGGTCCGATGAAACTAGGACTCAGTTTCCCTTTTCTGCTAAATCTCATAATCCTCTTCCAAGGAGAAACCATAAGGAATACCTTATCACCCACTGCATATTCAATATCTCTTCTCTTCATATCAATATAGGACTTCTGATGATCTGATGCAGCCTTGAGTCGATCTCTGATCAATCTGATCTTTTCCTCTGTTTGCTGAACAATTTCTGATCCAATCATCTTTCTTTCTGTAACACCCCTCACCCGACTACAGTGTAGCCGAGCAAGGCGTGCTACACGGTGTGCTGGAGCACCTGATCTTATCTGATTTCATTACAGTTCTTAATTTTCTTGTTCAAAAACTTTATTTAAGGTTTAGGCTATTTTTACTTTTATCAAAATCTAACTAATTTGGAAATTTCAAAAATTTTAACGATAATCCAAGAACGCGTCTGATCGTAATTTGGACTAACAGTTCTTCTGAACCTGCCAAAAACAATTTCAATATATACTCAATTTCTCAAACTTAATAGTCTCAAAAATTTTTGAACATAATGTATCTCAATACAGTGTCTAGATTTCTCAAATATCTCATCAGATTTTCAACATCTCAATATTCACAAGTACAATCTCATTATAACTCAAATTCAATTCACATATTAAAATACTTACTTTGAGTAGCTTCCATAATTCATAGGTTAATTACATGAGTTTATTTTGTACAAGATATACAAATAATTTACAATGTGCTAGGAATGAACAATATACATAACATGTATAAAATGAGCCCTATCTACATGCATTGCTGAGGAGGTGACAACTTTGTACTCTTCTGACACTTCTGCAGATCTAGACTCCATAAATCTCAATGATACCATCGGTTTTACCTTCAAGACTGCGCGAGGAAGCAATTCCATCGCGCTTAGCATTTCTGCTTAGTGGTGCAATAGTATAATAAGAAATAATATATACAATTAAAGAAAGAAATAAATCATAAATCGGATACTCAAGAATCAATTATTCTAGTATGGTATTTCTAGTATCAACAATCTTATATACTAGTTTGTTCCTCTTTGGAAGTGCTTAGTTTATAACTTTTCAGTAATACTACCCAGTATACAAATTATTCTAATCAGATTGTATTTCAAGTCTCTACGATTCTGCAATTTATATTTTTGTTATGTTGCTTTTGCTAATTTCTTTTACTCATTCATTCAATACTTAATTTAATTGTACTGAAATTTCATTATACTTAACTTAACTCAGCTTCCTGAATTGAATAATGTTTTAAATGACTGCCCATATAGCCTATACACTGACCAGACTGGATAAACGGATATACTAGCCTATACACCGATTTTTGTCTGTTTCTCGATTTTTCATTTTTCTTTGTACTAATCTATTAATTTTTCTTTGATATTTCTAGTGTCAATTACATTTCAATAAACCTTTATTTATGTCTCAAAAATATTTCTCGGGGTTTCCCTGTGTCCAGGGTTAGTCAACGATCCTCGCCGTAACTTCCCGATGCGGTCACCCATCGCTACGGGTTTGGCTCGTTTAACTTATTCACGTTTTCTCTCTTTCATTTTTGTTTGATTTTTCTTGTATTTTCTTTTGATTTATTTCATCATTATATGTCTGTTCACTATCACCGAAGTGTAGTTCCAAACATCCTGACTTGCCTGGACTGTTATTTGGCCACTAGAGCAACAGAACGTTCATAACACGTACAGTGGGGATGTTACAACTCTTCCCCTCTAAATAAAAATTTCATCCTCGAAATTTACCTGATGTGAAGAGCTGAGGGAACTGTTGTCTCATTGTCTTCTTGCTCTCCCATGTTGCCTCTTCCGTGTTGTGGTGTCTCCATAGGATTTTCACTAGTGGTATTGTCTTATTTCTAAGCTCTTTTACCTCTCGTGCCAAGATTTTAATTGGTTCTTCTTCATATGTCAGGTCAGGTTGTACCACAATTTCTTCTACTGAGATGACATGTGAAGGATCTGATCTGTATCTTCTGAGCATCGAGACATGGAACACATTATGTATCTTGTCTAGCTCAGGTGGTAAGGCTAATCTGTAGGCTACTGGTCCCACACGTTCAATAACTTCATATGGGCCAATAAACCTAGGGCTTAATTTTCCCTTTTTCCTGAATCTCAACACTTTCTTCCACGGTGATACTCTAAGAAATACTTTCTCGCCAACTTCATACTCAATGTCCTTTCTTTTCAAGTCAGCATAAGATTTCTATCGGTCTGAGGCAACTTTCAAATTGGCCTTTATCAATTTCACCTTTTCCTCTGTCTGTTTTATCAGGTCTGGCCCCACTAGCTTATCTTCACCCAATTCAGTCCAACATACAGGTGTTCTGCATTTTCTCCCATACAGTGCTTCATAGGGTGCCATTTGTATGCTAGCTTGATAGCTATTATTGTATGCAAATTCAGCCAGTGGAAGGTATCTGTCCCAACTTCTCTCAAACTCAATAACACAACTTCTCAGCATATCCTCGAGGACCTATCACCTATGTTCGTTTATTATTATCATTATCAGTTCAATTATTATTTACAATAACTCAATGAGTTTCAAAATTTACCTGGATTATTCTTTTTTACTGTCCATCCGTCTGAGGATGAAAAGCCATACTAAAATGGAGTTGTATGCTCAAGGATTCTTGTAATTTCTTCCACAATCTATATGTAAACTTCGGGTCTCTATCAGATATAATGGAAAGTGGGATTCCATGTAGTCTAACTATCTCACTGATGTACAATTCTGCTAGCTTTTCCAGTGAGTAGTCAGTTCTAACTGGCAGAAAATGTGCTGATTTGGTCAACCTACCCACAATCACCCATACTGCATCATGCTTCTTCTGAGTGAGAGGTAGACCACTGACAAAGTCCATAGTGACTTGGTCCCATTTCCATTCAGGTATGTTTATGGGCTGTAACAAACCTGATGGAACTTGATGTTCTGCTTTCACTTGCTGACATGTCAAGCATCTAGTTACATAGTCAACTATGTCCTTCTTCATACCTGGCCACCAGTATCGGAGTTTTAGGTCATGGTACATTTTTATGCTTCCTGGGTGCATAGCATACACACTGTTATGTGCTTCTTTCAGAATACTAGTTTTCAACTCTTTATCATATGGTACACATACTCTATCTTTATAGTACAGGCACCCATTTTCTTTCACTTCATATTCAGTTTCCTTCCCCTCAGTGATTTTGCCCATAACAACCATTAATTTCCCATCTGTCTTTTGCCCATCCTCAGATCTGTAAATGATTCGCTTCACTTGCAACTCAGCCAAAATAACTCCATCAATGGAAGGTATATATTCTTGCTTCTGGAGAGAGCATCAATACAATTTCTAAATGTATTCTCAAATACCTACATCATTCCTTTCTGTCAAAAATATTAAAATACTGATAAGACTCCATATTAATGTCTAGATATCTTCATCCTCAAGGTGTTCTTTCTAATTTATAGCCATACTAGATTCTCTAAGCTCATAGCAATTTTTGTGCTAATGGTAGTCCACATTACTGTAACTGAGTCTCTAACTCTAGCTACCTTAGAAGTGTAGTCTTTCGATAGGCTAGTTCTGAAGTTTTAAATTTCTGACTAGAATTTTTTTTTTTCACATTTATTTCCCGTAATAGTACTCTATTCGGGCGCAACTGTATGAAATTATAGATTACTTACAAATATTCTTAGTTTATTGTACCATGAGGAAGCACGTAGCTCTACACAATAATCCCATGTCAGTACTGTAATCTGCAGCTTACAATACAAACATCGAGAACATTACATAGTCACTACGTTATAACCTCATGATCTAGGTTTTTTACTTCTTTTTCTAATGCCCTCTGCGACTCTGAGTCAATATCTTAACTTTGAATAATCAAAAGTAAACAGATCTGCATAATGTCACCTCGACTCTTATGAATGCAATGCATGTATGCACACTAGTTCTTTCTACTTATCTTTGCCTAGGAATGCCTAAACCGTGCTCTGATACCACTAAATGTAACACCCCTCACCCGACTACAGTATAGCCGAGCAAGGCGTGCTACACGGCGTGCTGGAGCACCTGATTTTATCTGATTTCATTACAGTTCTTAATTTTCTTGTTCAAAAACTTTATTTAAGGTTTAGGCTATTTTTACTTTTATCAAAATCTAACTAATTTGGAAATTTCAAAAATTTTAACGATAATCCGGCAACGTGCCGACTGTAATTTGGACCAACAGTTCTTCTGAACCTGACAAAAACAATTTCAATATATACTCAATTTCTCAAACTTAATAGTCTCAAAAATTTCTGAACATAATGTATCTCAATACAGTGTCCAGATTTCTCAAATATCTCATCAGATTTTCAACATCTCAATATTCACAAGTACAATCTCATTATAACTCAAATTCAATTCACATATTAAAATACTTACTTTGAGTAGCTTCCATAATTCATAGGTTAATTACATGAGTTTATTTTGTACAAGATATAAAAATAATTTACAATGTGCTAGGAATGAACAATATACATAACATGTATAAAATGAGCCCTATCTACATGCATTGCTGAGGAGGTGACAACTTTGTACTCTTCTGACACTTCTGCATATCTGGACTCCATAAATCTTAGTCGACAGTCTACTAGTTTTACCTTCAGTACCTGCACGAGGAAGCAATTCCATCGCGCTAAGCATTTCTGCTTAGTGGTGCAATAGTATAACAAGAAATAATATATATAATTAAAGAAAGAAATAAATCATAAATCGGATACTCAATAATCAATTATTCTAGTATGGTATTTCTAGTATTAACAATCTTATATACTAGTTTGTTCCTCTTTGGAAGTGCTTAGTTTATAACTTTTTAGTAATACTACCCAGTATACAAATTATTCTAACTGTATTATATTTCAAGTCTCTACGATTCTGCAATTTATATTTTTGTTATGTTGCTTTTGCTAATTTCTTTTACTCATTCATTCAGTACTTAATTTAATTGTACTGAAATTTCATTATACTTAACTTAACTCAGCTTCCTGAATTGAATAATGTTTTAAATGACTGCCCATATAGCCTATACAATTGCATCGATAAACGGATATACTAGCACTGGATACCTAGTACCTCGGGCCGTCACACTATCGGTCACAAAGTATCTCCCGGTGTGCAAACAGTGTGGCTAAAAAGCCATATAATCAATCAGGCATTAAGCCGAGTATAATAGCACAAACTGTATAGCCATAGGCTATTAAAATCATAGTATGGCATAATAAGCCATAAAACACAGTATGGCGTAAAGTCATTTACGTAATGCCGAGAATCCTATTGGCATGCCAACCTATCCAAACTAGTCAACTAGGCAAATTAGGGCATATTACAATATTACATATTTAATTCTTTATTCATAGGGTTTATACATCTTTATGCCTTTCACTGGTCAATAAAATTATTGACCTTTTTATGCATCATGGATAGGTTGATTCTAGCATCAACATGTCACAATTTACAATTCAATATGTTGTCAATATAATGCAATTTACCCTTTTCACAAGTTGGCATTCATTGCCAAATCACTTCAAGCATCATTTTATGTAATTACCAATTTTCAATTTTAGTGTGCTAGATTGGTCTAGCTTAAAGTCCTATTTCCCTTGGTTTTTAGCTTCTAGTCAAAGAAGCAGAATTGTAGCTCTATGTCTTATTGCACGCGGGGCAAAATTTTAGGTCATTCCGAGTTGTATAGACCAAGATATGGTCAATTTACTAAAGCTGGACAGATTGCAACTTTGGTGCAAAATTGGGTTAATTTCTCAATTTTTGTGTGCTAGATTTGTCTAGCTTAAAGTCCTATTTCTCTTGGTACTATTCCCTTCAGTTCATTTCATTAGTCAACCTATAATGTTGACCCTTGATGCGCTCTATGTGAGTCAATTCTAATGTTACCAATATGTCACATTTTATAGCCCTTTAGTGTTGGTATATACTACCAATTTCATTTCCAAGTGTATTGCATTTTATTGCAATTTACCGGATTTCGGTGTACTATTTTGACCTAGCCAGACGATCTAGTTTCCTCAGTTTTCGGGTTTCGGTCCAAACTACAAACTTGTAGGTCTATGTCTTATGGAACGCGGGGCAATATTTTAGGTCATTCTGAGTTATGTAGACCAAGTTATGGTCATTTTACTATTGCTGGTGAAAATGTAACAAAATTGGTCACTTTAGGTCATTTTAGGTCATTTTAGGTTCGGCCAATTTTTGGACCCGAACTTGTGCAAGCTTTTTGACTTGCTCATGGTCATTTTTGGGCTTGGGTGTCTTCATAAGACTTGTAGATATAGGTCTTAACTATTCATGGTCAAATTTCAGGTCAATTGGACCTGTTTTGAGTGAGTTATGGCCTAAACACTAACTGCTGCCCAAATGGTCGGGCCAGTGCCTTAAATGCACTAATCCGGATTTGGTCACTTTTTAAGGTCAGTTTCTAGGCAGAATTTTGGCAACATTTCTACATGAAAATTGGCCTATTTGGTGTCTAGTTTTACCCGCAATTGGCCTCATACCAATTGGGTTCACAGTTTGGTACTTATGGCCTAATTTAGGTGCTGCCTTCAATACACCACCTGCACAAAGCTCATACACTCCCAATTTAATGTTCCTTCTCCTCCTCATTACTACAATATTCAATCAACAACACTTCCATACATATTTTGTACACAATTCCAGCAACAATTCTGGGCTGAATACTCAAGTGCACAAGGCACACAATACACCATTAAACTTCAACATTTACATCCACCCAAATTCAATGTGCATCAACACTTATGTTACACACAAACACTTCCATTTTAACTATACATACTGCCCACAATTTAACACCATTACATTTCATTAATAAACTACATATTCACACACACAAATTCATGATTTAATAGGCTGCCAATTTCAAGCTCAAATGTCCAAGTCTTCAAAATTTTGTTCAAAACCCACTTTCACATTGTCAACCTCACATGTACTCTTATAATTAAATTCTAACACTTATAATCACATAAATTGAGCATCATTAATCAACAATAATATGCATAAATTAACCATTTTCATGCTTCTCAAGGCTGCCCCAATTCAACAATTATCCAAGGTCTTCAACAATTCTTTCAAACTCCTAATTCAATCACTCAATCTCAACATATACATAAAGTTAATTAGCTAGTACCTCTAATTACCTTAATCAATAACATTTCCCATCAAATACATGTAAAGATAATTCAAACCTCTTTAGGTTCCATGGCTGCCAAATTCAATCACCATTAAATATTCATCCAATCCTTCTAATTTTTCAATAATTCAACTCATCTCAACCTTAGTACAAATTTTAATTAAGTGAGGCAAGGAAAACTAGCACTAACCTTTTATGGAGCTTGATCAAACTTCATCAAAAGCTGCCCTTTTTCCTCTCTATGTGTTGCCCATGATGTGTAGAACAATTTTAATAAAGAAACTTATAGGAAAAAATGGCTTGATCATGGGTTGATGAAGCTTGCTTCATGGACATCCATGGATGAGCTTGGGAGAGAAAATCAAATTCGGCAATGGTGATGAAGGAGTGAAGAAGATGAAATGGTTTAGTGGAAAATGCTGTCCACTTATGCTTTTATACCCCACTAAACATTTAAATAATAGTTAAAATAATTAAACTTTCATAATTCTAATTATAGACCCATATTTCCTTTAATTGCATTTCATTTATAATTTCATTTTTCATGGAATTTTTAAAATATAATACCACTTATTTTTCATGGACATTTAAGTCAAAAGTCAACTCTAGGTGTCAATTGACCAAAATGCCCCTCTTCGGGTCAAGTTCAAACTTTTTCGGTAACACCGATTTACTCCTTGTACCGCCGATTTCTTTAATTTTTATTTTTCGTTTATACTAACTTTCTAATTTTTCTTTGAAATTTTCTAAGTGTAATATCATTTATTTTTAATGGAGATTGAGGTCAAAAGGCAACACTATGTGTCAAATGACCAAAATACCCCACTTCGGGTTATATTCTCGATTTTTCGGTAACACCGATTTTTGTCTGTTTCTCGATTTTTCATTTTTCTTTGTACTAATCTATTAATTTTTCTTTGATATTTCTAGTGTCAATTACATTTCAATAAACCTTTATTTATGTCTCAAAAATATTTCTCGGGGTTTCCTCGTGTCCAGGGTTAGTCAATGATCCTCGCCGTAACTTCCCGGTGCAATCACCCATCGCTACGGGTTTGGCTCGTTTAACTTATTCACATTTTCTCTCTTTCATTTTTGTTTGATTTTTCTTGTATTTTCTTTTTATTTATTTCATCATTATATGTCTGTTCACTATCACCGAAGTGTAATTCCAGACATCCTGACTTGCCTGGACTGTTATTTGGCCACTAGAGCAACAGAACGTACAGAACACGTACAGTGGGGATGTTACACTTTCACCTACTTCATCCCAACATAGAGGAGTTCTGCACTTTCTGTCATACAAAGCTTCATATGGAGGCATCCCAATGCTTGATTGGTAGCTGTTGTTATAAGCAAACTCAATCAAAGGCAAGTGTGTATCCCAACTACCTTCAAATTCAATCACACAAGCTCGTAGCATATCCTCCAAGATCTGAATTAGCCTCTTAGACTGGCCATCTGTCTGTGGGTGGAATGTCGTGCTGAAGTTCAATCTAGTTCCTAGGGCTCTCTGAAGACCACCCCAGAATCTAAAAGGGAACTTAGGATCTCTGTCTGATACAATCGATACTGGCACCCCATGTAGTCTTACAATCTCATCTATGTACAATCTGGCCAATATTTCCAGGCTATAGTCCATCCGGATCGTGAGAAAGTGAGCGCACTCGGTCGATCACAACTATAACCCATACTGCATCATGACTATTCTGTGTCCTCGGAAGTCCCATCACAAAATCCATAGTTATTCGTTTCCATTTCCACTCTGGTACTAGCGATGGATGTAACAAACCAGCTGGCACTTTATGTTTTGCCTTCACTTGCTTATAAGTTAGGCATTTGGAGACAAAATCAACTACATCCTTTTTCATACCCATCCACCAGTAATGCTCTTTTAGCCCACTGTACATTTTAGTTCCACCAGGGTGCATAACAAAAGGAGACTCATGTGCTTCCTTCATAATGATCTGTCTCAATTCCACATCATTAGGAATGCACATTCTACCCTGATGTAGCAATAAACCATTATCTCTCATAGAGAATTCAGGTTTCTTACCCTGCTGGACTTCTTTTAGTAGCTTCTGATATTTTTCATCATTCTGAGCAGCCATTCTGATCTAATCAATCAACACTGGCTGTACATGCCATGCAACCACTGTTTGTCCCTCATCATCAATCTCCAAACTGGCATATTGTGCTTTCAACTCATGTACCATGGACAAAGGAGAAACTCTGAGACTTGCCATATTCTTGCGACTTAAGGCATCAGCCACCATATTTGCTTTCCCTGGCTGATAGTCTATTAAGCAATCATAGTCTTTAATCGGTTCTAACTATCTCCTCTGCCTCAAATTCAATTCCTTCTGGGTACCCAAGTACTTCAAGCTCTCGTGATTTATGTAGATATAACACTTCTCCCCATATAAATAATGTCTCCAGATCTTAAGTGCAAAAATAATAGCTGCTAGCTCCAAGTCATGTGTCGGATAGTTCCTCTCGTGCGGTTTCAGCTGGCGTGATGGATATGCAATGACACTCCGATCTTGCATCAGTACACAGCCTAAGCCATTGTGAGAAGCATCACTATAAACTGTGTATTCTTTACCCGTGGTAGGTAAAGTAAGGACTGGAGCTTCAGTCAAATACCTCTTTAACTCATTAAAACTCTACTGGCATTTATCCGTCCACTAAAATTTCACATCTTTCCGAAGCAGGTTGGTCAGTGGAGAAGCCAACATAGAAAACCCTTTCACAAATCGATGGTAATATCCAGCTAAACCCAGAAAACTGTGAATTTCTGTGATATTCCTGGGTGGCTTCCAATTAAGGATAGCTTCTACCTTGCTGGAATCTACTTTGATCCCTTCAGCTGACACAATATGTCCCAAGAAAGAGATTTCTTTTAGCCAAAATTCACATTTCGACAATTTGGCGTATAGCTGTTTCTCCCTTAAGGTCTGTAGTACAATCCGCAGATGTCTGTCATGCTCCTTTGCATTCCTCGAATATATCAAAATATCATCAATAAACACCACCACAAATTGGTCTAGATATGGTCTGAAGATAGTGTTCATCAGATCAATAAAAGCACCTAGAGCATTAGTTAACCCGAATGGCATTACCAGAAACTTATAGTTATCGAGTTCTCAAAGTAGTTTTTGGAATACTCTGCTCTTGCACTTTCAACTGATAATAACCAGATCACAAATCAATTTTGGAGAACACAGTTGCACCCTTCAACTGATCAAATAGATCATCAATGTGAGGCAATAGATATCTGTTCTTTATTGTCACCTTATTCAACTACCGGTAGTCAATACATAAGCGGAAAGTGCCATCTTTTTTCTTAACAAACAATACTGGTGCTCCCCAAAGTGACACACTAGGGCAGATGAAGCCCTTTTCAAGTAGTTTTTGCAACTGTACCTTCAACTCCTTCAATTCTGCTGGTGCCATTCTGTATGATGTTATGGAGATTGGATCCACACCAGACAAAACATTAATCTCAAACTGCACTTCTCTTTCCGGAGGTAATCTTGGCAATTCATCAGAAAACACATCTGGAAAGTCACATACTATGGGGATGTCCCTCAATGCTGGACTCCCCACTTGGGTGTCTACCACATGTGCCAAGTATGCTTCACACCCCTTTCTAATCATTTTTCTAGCTAGTGCAGCCGAAATGACGTTTGATGGCAATAGCTGCTTCTTCCCATATATTACCACATCACTATACTGAGGGAGATCAAAAGTGACTATCTTCAGTCTACAGTCAATCATGGCGTGATGCCTGGTTAACCAATCCATGCCCAAGATGATATCATAATCTCTGAAGGGCATTTCAATCAAATCAGACAAAAAAGTATGACCTTGGATCACCAAAGGACAATCCCTATACACTCTATTGACCCTGACCTCCTGTCCTAATAGACTTGTTACTAGCACCTCAAAGTTCATTTTTGTACACGGAACAACAATGCAATCAATGATGCTAGCACTCACATAGGAGTACAGTAGAGTTCGAAATGCTCATGAGATTGATAATTTCTTATGGAATGTAGAGCCCTACTTCTAAGCAATTGGCATCACCGAAGATGCAGGAAAGATTCATAATGTTCCCCTCTACCTCAATAATGTGGCAATTGTGTGGTGGTATAGACATAATGAAGATATTAAAAAGGGGACTTGCACTATCTCCACTTGGGAGGAGTTCACCAAGGAGCTGAAGCGATAATTCTACCCCAAAAATGCAAAAAGTGATGCATGAACCAAGCTTAGGCGACTCCAACACAAGTAGGGTGCTATCTTGGAGTAAGTCAATGAGTTTTTTAAATTAATGTTGGGAATCCTAGACATAGGAGAGAAGGATGCTCTATTTTGGTTCCTTAATGGCCTTTCCAATTAGGCTAAGATGGAGTTAAAATGCAGGGGTGTGCATGACCTAGCCACTGTAATGGCGGCAGCTGAATCCCTTATCAAGTTCAAAAAGAAGGAGTCCAGCAAAGATAAGGGAAAGAAGATAGACCGTAGTCACAAATTCGAAGGTGGAGACAAGTCTAAGCATAGCAAGGATAGCAAAGGAAACAAATGGGTAGAGGACAAGGCTGAGGAGAAAGAAGGTGAGTCTTCTAAAGCCAAAATTGCTTGCTTTATTTATAATGCACCTCACAAAGCATTTGAGTGTCCTAAGAGGGGCAAGCTAGTTATATTGGTTTCAAACGAAACTGAGCCACAAGAAGAGAAGTATGTTACCTCCTTAAAATTGCTAGGTGCAATTATGGCAAAGGTTAAGGGGAAAATCAAGGCTGAATGTTTATAGAAACTAATGTCCATAGGGAACCATGGTGGCATTAGTGGACATTGGTGTTACATATCTAAGCAACTCACAGACAAGATGTGACACCCCTTACCCGTCTACAGTGTAGCCGAGCAAATTATGCTACTCAGTGTGTCGGAACACCAATTCATGTTTCAATTTCAATTAATCCCTTTTTATTCATTTATTTATAATTTTTGATAAATCTAAATTTTTCTGCAAATTTTATAGAAAATCTAACAGAGTGTCGTTTATAAATTGGAAAACAGTTCTTCTGAACCTGTTTAAAAACACTTCCAATATAATTATAATCTCAATCTCAGTCAACCACCAACATTTTTCAATAATTTCTCAAATCAATTCAGTATCTCAAAATTCACATTCGTCTCATATCACACCCAATTCAATGAGAAATACTCATATTTATTTCTGAACACAGCTCATGGGTAATTACAACAAAAATATGATTACATGAGTTTATAATATACATAACAAAAGTTTACAAATACAAAAGACTTAGGTACCCAATGTCCTACCAATGCACTGCAATTGTGATGTGACTTTGAACTCTGAGTGCAGATATGAAAACTCACCATGTATGAGGTCGGCTGGAATCCCCAGCTATGTCTCCAGTACCTGCGCGTGGCAAAAGTGACGCGCTAAGCAATTTTGCTTAGTGGTAACAATATAAAATAAAATAAAATAAAATAAAATAAAATAAAATAAAAACATGTATGCAGAATGTATGTTTATATTTTTGGGTAGACTTAATTTCAAATATTTATTGCAATATTATTCGATTAAAGTTTGGTAAGATTTATTAACATTGCCCGAGTAACCTATACTAGTTGACTGGACTGGATAAACGGGTAAATTGGTACTAGGTACTAAGTACCTCGGACCATTACACCATCGGTCACATTGTGTCTCCCGGTGTGCAACGGAACAGCTAATAAGCTGTAATAATTATCGAGGATTAAACCCGAGTATAACAACTCAATATCATAGCCAAAGGCTATTATGTCACAGAATGGCATGGAAAGCCATGAAATGCAGAATGGCATGAAGCCATATGCAGTACTGCTAACAGAACCCTATTGGCATGCCAACCTATCCAAACCAATCACATTAGGCCTACTAGGGCATTTAACACCTTTCATTTATGTAATTCTTTAAAATTGAATTTTTATGATTACTATTCATTTCATTGGTCAACCAAAATATTGACTTTTGCATTGGCAATAGGTAAATTAGTTTAAATATCATCAACATACCATATTTTGCATTTTAAACTTGTTGGTATTGGTTGCCAATACCATCTCTAAGCTTAATGTGAATTGGACAGAATTTTCAGTTTTTAAGCTTTGGGATTTCTGTTCCATTAGTCATTTTTGCAGTGGGAATTTGGAAAAATGATTAACATGAAAGTTGTTACTTATTTTGTCTAGTTGAATTTCCTTTTTTGAATCACTCCATTTGGAGTTTTGTAGCTCAAGTTATGGTCCAAAAACCACAACTGGCCGGATTGGACAGAATCCAAAATTTTGGGCAAAACTGGTTCTGCCAGATTTGGTAACCTAAGTTTGGTTGGCAATTTGACTAGGCTATGGTCATAATTTGGGTCAGATTTCTTCATGAAAGTTGTTGGTATATATCTCATCTTGTTGCTGGTAAAATTTCAGGTCAATTGGACCTTTCTACATTGAGTTAAGGCCAAATGACCAAACACTATTTATTTGGTCATTTTGCCCAGGCAGACTGCAGGTCACCCGGATTAGGGCAAGCTTTTGGTCTACTTGGTTTGGTTTTATGGGCATGGTTTCTTCACTAAAGTTGTGCCATTATGTGTCTAGTTTCATGTCCAATTGGCGTTGCACCAATTGAACCTCTACAATTGAAGTTATGGCTGCCCAAACCTGCTGGACTCATGTCCAATTCTGCAGGTCACCTAGGGCAGCCACACCAAACCCAAATCCCATCACTCAACACACTTCATTTTTGGTTTAAACAGAACTAAATGGTCACTAATTGACCATTAATACCCATTTTCATCATCACATGGTCAAAGTCCCATTTCTCCACCCCAAACCCTAACTCAAACATTACCATTCATGCATTTTCATTGCATTTCTTCAATCCACTTACAAAATGCACATTAAGGGCAGCCATAATAACCTTTTAACTTCATTAAAATCATCACAAACAAACCCTAACTATGGCAGCCAAAAATTTAGGGTTTACATACAATTGGTATTCAACAATTTTTCTTAGTAATTTACATTCATTTATACTTACTCAACATTAATTTGAAGAGAAACATAAGTTTAAGTCACTTACCTCTTAGCGAGCAATCCAAAGCTTATAAGAAGTCTTTCTTTTTAATTCTTTTTGCTCCCAAAAGAATCTCCAAGATGCAAGAACACTTTTTTGTGTTGGGAGTTTAGGGTTTAGTTGGGTAGAAGTTGGTAAAATCAAGCTTGAAAAAGCTTGAAAATGGTGGCTATGGTGGAGGCTTACGGCAAGGAAGAAAGGAGAAATGAGAAATTTGGTTTTTCTCTCATTTTTCAGCCCATTTGTCTCTTTTAAATAAAGTTATGCCATGTGTCAACATTGGGTTGGGTGGGAGAACTTTAATGACATCATTATGATGTCATAAGTCCATTTTCCTTTATTTTCTTTTCATTTCTTGTCTATTTAATTGCAATTAAATTTTTAACAACATTTATTCATATTTTATGCTATATAAATTATTTATTTAACTGGGAAAGTTGGTCAAAAATCATCTCGGAAGACGAAATGACCAAAATGCCCTCTGTTTGGCTTAACGGGCCAAAATTGTCTGTACCAATTGAAAATTTTTTCTATATATTTTCTTAGTATTCTAATGCCATAAGAACCTCAATAACCCTTCTCTGGAGTCCCAGAAATTATTTTATAATTTTCCCCCCGTGTCTAGGGCTCCTAGTTGCGAGAACCGCAACTTCTCACTAGGTTACCCATCGCTAGGGCACCGACTCATTTAACTTGGTTGTATCTTATTTCTAAAATATTTGCTAAATTTTTTTTATTAATATTTGAGTTAATTATGGTTCCTCACTTTAGTTTAAATATTTTTTTCGGACGTTCTAGTATGCGGGTGACATCGTCACTAGAGCAGATGGGATGCGGACTAGCTAAAGTGAGGATGTTACAACTCTTCCCCTCTAATAAAAATTTTGTCCTCGAAATTTACTTGATGCAAACAGTTGAGGGAACTGTTGCCTCATCATCTCTTCACTTTCCCAAGTTACCTCTTCAGTGTTGTGATGCTTCCAAAGCACTTTCACCAGTGGAATTTGTTTATTTCTTAGTTCCTTCACTTCTTTAGCTAGGATCCGTATAGGTTCTTCTGTATATGTCAAGTCCAGTTGGATTTCAATCTCTTCCATGGAAATGACATGTGAAGTGTCTTAGCGATATCTCCTCAGCATAGAAACATGGAATACGTTGTGAATTTTATCCAGTTCTGGTGGTAAAGTTAGCCGATAGGCCACTGGTCCCACACGTTCAATAACTTCATATGGGCCGATGAACCTAGGGCTTAACTTACCTTTTCTCCCAAACCTCAGTACTTTCTTCCACGGTGAGACTTTGAGAAACACTTTATCGCCAACTGCATACTCTATCTCTTTTCTCTTCAAGTCGGCATATGATTTTTGTCTATCTGAGGCAACCTTCAGGTTAGCTTTGATTATCTTCACTTTCTCCTCAGTCTGTTTCACCAGGTCTGGTCCTACCAACTTATCTTCGCCCAATTCAGTCCAACATACTGGGGTTCTACATTTCCTCCCATACAGTGCTTCATACGGAGCCATTTGAATGCTAGCTTGATAGCTATTGTTGTATGTGAATTCTGCCAGTGGGAGGTATCTATCCCAACTCCCCTCAAAATCAATGACACAACTCCTTAGCATATCCTCCAGGATCTATTACATAATTCACAGTGTTACTATCATTTCAATTTGTTAATTGCAAAAATTCAATTAGGTCTTAGGTTTACCTGGATTACTCGTTATGACTGTCCATTCGTTTGGGGATGAAAAGCCGTGCTAAAACGGAGTTGTGTGCCCAAGGCTTCTTGCAACTTTTTCCAGAATCTCGATGTAAACCTTGGGTCTCGATCAGATATGATGGAAAGTGGGATTCCATGCAGTCTAACTATCTCACTGATATACAATTCTGCTAGCTTCTCCAGTGAGTAGTCAGTCCTAATCGCGAGAAAATGTCTTGACCGTCAATCTATCCACTATCACCCACACTGCATCATGCTTCCTTTGGGTGAGAGGTAGACCACTAACAAAATCCATAGTGACCCGGTCCCATTTCCATTCAGGTATGCTTATAGGCTGTAGCAATCCTGATTGAACTTGATGTTCTGCTTTAACTTGCTAACATGTCAAACACTTAGTCACATAGTCAGCTATATCCCTCTTCATACCAGGCCACCAATAATGAGGCTTCAAATCATTATATATTTTTGTGCTCCCGAGTGCATAGCATAAACACTAGTGTGTGCTTCTTTCAGAATATTAGTCTTCAGTTCCCCATCATCTGGTACACACACTCTTCCTCTGTAGTACAGACACCCATCTGCTTTCACCTCATAATCATTTTCCTTCCCCTCAGGAATTTTACCCACAATGGCCATTAGCTTTTCATCTGCCCTCTGCCCATCTTGTATCTGCTATAGCAGGGTTGGCCTCACTTGCAACTCAGCCAAAATAGCTCCATCTTGAGCTAAGGACAGATAGGTATTGAGTGATCTTAAAGCTGTGATGGACTTCCTAGCATCAGCAACTACATTTGCCTTCCCAGGATGATAATCTATCACACAATCATAATCCTTTAGGAACTCAATCCATCGCCTTTGTCTAAGATTGAGCTCCTTCTGGGTTGGCAAATATTTTAGACTCTTGTGGTCTGTATAGATGTAGCATTTTTCACCATATAAATAATGCCTCTATATCTTGATCACGAAGATAATTCTTTGCTAACTCAGTCATGAGTAGGGTAGTTCTGTTCATGTGGCCTTAACTGCCTGGAAGCATAGGCGACCACTTTCCCCTTTTGCATCAATACACACCCTAGCCCATTATGTGAGGCATCACTATAGACCACAAAGTTTTTTCCCGACACTGGCTGTGTTAACACTAGTGCTTCTGTCAATATAGCCTTTAGCCTCTCAAAACTAGCTTAGCACTTGTCATTCCAGCCAAATTTCACATTCTTGTGCAACAACTTGGTCATTGGAGCAGCTATAAGAGAGAACCCCTTCACAAATCTTCTGTAATACCCAGCTAGCCCCAAGAAACTTCTGACCTTAGTTGTATTTCTAAGAGGCTTCCATTCCATCACTGCTTCTATCTTTTTGGGATCCACTCTAATCCCCTTAGCTGACACTATGTGTCCAAGAAAAGAGATCTCACTCATCCAGAAGTCACACTTGGACAACTTAGCATGTAGCTTCTTTTCTCGCAGGGTTTCTAGAACAATCCTCAAATGTTCATCATGTTCTTCCCTGGTCTTGGAATACACCAGAATATCATCAATGAAGACCACCACAAACCGATCTAAGAATGGATGGAAGATACGATTCATAAGGTCCATAGATGTTGCTGGTGCATTTGTTAACCCAAACGGCATCACTAGAAATTCATAATGCCCATACCGGGTTCTGAATGCAGTTTTGACACATCTTCATCCTTTACCCTCAACTGATGATACCCTGATCTGAGATCAATTTTCGAAAATACATCGGCTCCTTTAAACTGATCAAACAGATCGTCGATTCTGGGCAATGGATATTTGTTCTTCACAGTTACTTTGTCCAACTGCCGGTAATCAATACACAATCTCAAGGTTCCATCCTTCTTCTTCACAAATAGCACCGGAGCTCCCCATGGTGACACACTGGGGCGTATGAACCCCTTATCAAGCAACTCTTGCAACTGAATTTTCAACTCCCTCAATTCAGTGGGTGCCATCCTATAAGGAGCAATAGAAATGGGTGCTGTACCCAGCATTACCTCAATAGCAAACTCGACTTCCCTTTCTGGTGGTAAACCAGGCAACTCTTCAGGAAATACATCTGGAAAGTCTCTTACTGTGGGTATGTCACCCAAGTTTGGCTTAGCCTGCCTAGTATCAACCACGAGTGCTAGGTAAGCTTCACAGCCTTTTCTCATCATTCTTCTTGCAACTGTGGCTGAGATAACATTGGACAGGAAATCTATCCTTTCACCCACAACAGTGATCTCATTACCCTCAGAAGTTTTCAGAGAAATTCTCTTCAATTTACAATCAACTATTGCCTGATGACGTGACAACCAGTCCATTCCCAAAATCACGTCAAACTCATGGAAGGGCAACTCAATTAGATCTGCCGAGAATTCATACCCTTGAATCCTCAACGGGCAACCCTTATACATTTTATTCACTACCACACTGTGGCCTCGTGGATTTGTGACCAGAATATCTTGATCACTCTCCTCTACTGGAACTCCCCTCTCTATGGGTAGTTTGATGCAAATGTAGGAATGAGTAGATCCTGGATCCACTAATGCATTTACAGAAGTGTTGTAGAGGGAAAGCGTACCCCTGATGACATCCTGGGCATCTTGCTCCTCCTAAGCTCTGATGGCATAGGCCCTGGCTGGTATTCTAGTGTCTGGCCTCTCAACTGACTCAGATGCAGGCCTCAGTGATGGACTAGCTGCCTCAGGTTTACCGGGCTTCCTACCCCTTTGTGGTACAAGAACAGGTCTGTCAGTTTGTGTTGGAGCAACTGTAGTAGTCCTCTTCGGACAATTCTTGATCTGATGTTCTGTTGATCCACACCGTAAGCATGTACCGGTCACTCGCCAACATTCCCCCTTATGCAACTTCTGACAGTACTGACAAGCAGAAGATGTAGGGGCTGGTCCCTTAAACACTGTCCCTGGAGAGCTGTCCATTGATGGTGTGGACTAGCCTCTCCTAGGTGTGAACTATGGTCTGGGCCCCTGAGACTGACCCTGACCCTATGGTGGTCCTGAACTCTGAGCAGGAGGACCCTTACTCTTCTTACTGGGAGCAAAAAATGTACTGGACTGACTCGGACCCCTCTTCTGCTGTCTTTCCCTTCTATTTTGTTCATTGATTCTGACCCTTTCCACTTTTGATGCTGCATCTACCAGTTTAGAAAAATCCGTGATCTCCAGTGCTATGATCATGACTTTGATGTTGTCATTGAGCCCTTCTTCAAATCGTCTGCACCTCTCTGCCTCTGTAGGGACTATCTCCCTCCCATACCTGCTCAGTCTGACAAACTCACGGTCATTCTCAGCCACTGACAACTGTCTCTGTCTCAGAATACACCTTGCTAACGTATTTCTTCCTGAACTCTGTGAGGAAGAATTCCTAGGTGATCCTTTCAGGTTGCACCTCACTAGTTGCTGTGTCCCACCATTGATATGCATCATCCTGAAGTAGGGACACAACACTCGCCAGGTTCTGCTCGGGGGTGCAGTTTAGCTGTTTTAGCACTCTGATGGTTCTATCCAGCCAGTTTTCTGCAGCTATGGGATCATCCTCCCTCTTCCCAAAGAAATCTACGGCCCCATGCTTCCTCAATTTCTCCAAATGAGATTTCTGTGGTGCTGGTGGTAGTTGTGGCTGTGGTTGTGGTTGTGGTGGTGGAATTGCCCCTATCATTTGCCGGTAAAACTCGGTCATTTGTTGAAATAGTGCAAACTGAGGTTGGGCAGGTGCCTCAGCTGCTGGTGGAGCAGGTTCTCCCCTACCCCCAGACTCAGCCCTTGGTGGAGCATGACTCTCCACCTCTTCATCAACTGCTCTTTGCGAAGCAGGATTCATGTCTTATTCAAAATAAGAAAACAAACAGATCTGTATCAGTGTCACCTCAACACTTACAAATGCAATGCAATGGTATGTACTCTATCTAAACCCAGAAATGCCTAAACCGATGCTCTGATACCACTAAATGTGACACCCCTTACCCGTCTACAGTGTAGCCGACCAAGTTATGCCACTCAGTGTGTCGGAACACCAATTCATGTTTCAATTTCAATTAATCCCTTTTTATTCATTTATTTATAATTTTTGATAAATCTAAATTTTTTCGCAAATTTTATAAAAAATCCGACAGAGTGCCGGTTATAAATTGGAAAACAGTTCTTCTGAACCTGTTTAAAAACCCTTCCAATATAATTATAATCTCAATCTCAGTCAACCACCAACATTTTTCAACAATTTCTCAAATCAATTCAGTATCTCAAAATTCACATTCATCTCATATCACACCCAATTCAATGAGAAATACTCATTTATTTCTGAACACAGCTCATGGGTAATTACAGAAATACATAACAAAAGTTTACAAATACAAAAGACTTAGGTAGCCCAATGTCCTACCAATGCACTGCAATTGTGATGTGACTTTGAACTCTGAGTGCAGATCTGAAAACTCACCCTATATGAGGTCGGCTGGACTCCCCAGCTATGTCTCTAGTACCTGCGCGTGGCAAAAGCGACGCGCTAAGCAATTCTGCTTAGTGGTGATAATATAAAATAAAATAAAATAAAATAAAAACATGTATGCAGAATGTATGTTTACATTTTTGGGTAGACTTAATTTCAAATATTTATTGCAATATTATTCGATTAAAGTTTGGTAAGATTTATTAACATTGCCCGAGTAACCTATACTAGTTGATTGGACTGGATAAATGGGTAAACTGGTACTGGGTACTAAGTACCTTGGACCATTACACCATCGGTCACATTGTGTCTCCCGGTGTGCAACAAAACAGCTAATAAGCTGTAATAATTATCGGGGATTAAACCCGAGTATAACAACTCAATATCATAGCCAAAGGCTATTATATCACAGAATGGTATGGAAAGCCATGAAATGCAGAATGGCATGAAGCCATATGCAGTACTGCTAACGGAACCCTATTGGCATGCCAACCTATCCAAACCAATCACATTAGGCCTACTAGGGCATTTAATACTTTTCATTTATGTAATTCTTTGAAATTGAATTTTTATGATTACTATTCATTTCATTGGTCAACCAAAATGTTGACTTTTGCATTGGCAATAGGTAAATTAGTTTAAATATCATCAACATACCACATTTTGTATTTTAAACTTGTTGGTATTGGTTGCCAATACCATCTCTAAGCTTAATGTGAATTGGACAGAATTTTCAGTTTTTAAGCTTTGGGTTTACTGTTCCATTCGTCACTTTTGCAGTGGGAATTTGGGTTAATTTTCTTCATGAAAGTTGTTGGTCTATATCTCAGATTGTTTCTGGTATAATTTCAGGTCAATTGGACCTTTCTACATTGAGTTATGGCCAAATGACCAAATACTATTCATTTGATCATTTTGCCCAGGCAGACTGCAGGTCACTCGAATTAAGGCAAGCTTTTGGTCCACTTGGTTTAGTTTTATGGGCATGGTTTCTTCACCAAAGTTGTGCCATTATGTGTCTAGTTTCATGTTCAATTGGCCTTGCACCAATTGAACCTCTACAATTCAAGTTATGGCTGCCCAAACCTGCTGGACTCATGTCCAATTCTGCAGGTCACCTAGGGCAGCCACACCAAACCCAAATCCCATCACTCAACACACTTCATTTTTTGTTTAAACAGAACTAAATGGTCACTAATTTACCATTAATACCCATTTTCATCATCACATGGTCAAAGTCCAATTTCTCCACCCCAAACCCTAACTCAAACATTACCATTCATGCATTTTCATTGCATTTCTTCAATCCACTTACAAAATGCACATTAAGGGCATCCATAATAACCTTTTAACTTCATTAAAATCATCACAAACAAACCCTAACCATGGCTACCAAAAATTTAGGGTTTACATACAATTGGTATTCAACAATTTTTCTTTATAATTTACACTCATTTATACTTACTCAACATAAATTTGAAGAGAAACATAAGTTTAAGTCACTTACCTCTTAGGGAGCTAATCCAAAGCTTATAAGAAGTCTTTCTTTTTAATTCTTTTTACTCCCAAAAGAATCTCCAAGATGCAAGAACACTTTTTTGTGTTGGGAGTTTAGGGTTTAGTTGGGTAGAAGTTGGTGAAATCAAGCTTGAAAAAGCTTGAAAATGGTGGCTATGGTGGAGGCTTACGGCAAGGAAGAAAGGAGAAATGAGAAATCTGGTTTTTCTCTCATTTTTCAGCCCATTTGTCTCTTTTAAATAAAGTTATGCCATGTGTCAACAATGGGTTGGGTGGGAGAACTTTAATGACATCATTATGATGTCATAAGTCCATTTTCCTTTATTATCTTTTCATTTCTTGTATATTTCATTGCAATTAAATTTTTAACAACATTTATTCATATTTTATGTTATATAAATTATTTATTTAACTGGGCAAGTTGGTCAAAAATCATCTCTGAAGACGAAATGACCAAAATGCCCTCCGTTTGGCTTAACGGGCCAAAATTGTCTGTACCGATTGAAAATTTTTTCTAAATATTTTCTTAGCATTCTAATGCCATAAGAGCCTCAATAACCCTTCTCTGGAGTCCCAGAAATTATTTTATAATTTTTCCCCCGGGTCTAGGGCTCCTAATTGCGAGAACCGCAACTTCTCACTAGGTTACCCATCGCTAGGGCATCGGCTCATTTAACTTGGTTGTATCTTATTTCTAAAATTTTTGCTAAATTTTTCTTATTAATATTTGAGTTAATTATGGTTCCTCACTTTAGTTTAAATATTTTTTCCGGACGTTCTAGCTGTCCGAACCGACACTGGTCACTAGAACAGTAGACTGTACGGACTAGCTAAAGTGAGGATGTTACACAAGATTAGCTTGCCTTATGAAAAGGTGCATGGGTCAGTTAAGGGTGTGAGTACTGAAAGCATGCCCATTTCTGGAGTTGCAAGGGACATGGATCTTTGACTTGGGTAGTGGCATGGCAAGTTGGATATGACCATTGCCCACTTAATGAGAAGAAGTTGTATTTGGGGATTGATTTCTTGCATGAAGTATAAGCATTATTGGTCCCTTATGTGGATACCATGTGCATCTTGCAACATGGATAGCCATGCTATGTGCCCATCAAAAAGGAATATGTTAGAGACAATGTCTTTTTAGCCATGCAGTTACCTAAGGGATAAAAGAGGAACGAGCCTACATTCCTAGCTACCTTCAAAGAAGATGAAGAGCCGCAAGGTGGGGGAGTATCTATTCACATTCCTATCCAGCAGGGGCTTAAAGAATTCAAGGATGTCATGCCATCCGAATTTCCTAAGAAGTTGCCACCGAAAAAGGAAGTTAATCATGTGATTGAGCTTAAGCTAGTGGTAAAACTGCCTGCCTTTACCACCTTTCGCATTTCTCCATCTGAGTTTGAGGAATTACTAAGATAACTAAAGGAGTTATTGGATGCTAGTTACATCAGGCCCTCCAAGGCACCATATGGGGCACTGGTGCTATTCCATAAGAAGCATGATGGATCTCTTTGATTGTGCATTGACTACCAGTTGCTGAATAAAATTACAGTCAATAACAAGTATCTAATGCCATTCATTGTAGACTTGTTTGACCAACTGGGCAAAGAAAGGTTATTTTTAAAGCTAGATTTGTGCTCTCGGTATTAGCAAGCTCACATTGCTAAAGGGGATGAGGGGAAAACAACATCTGTGATTCGTTATGGATCCTACAAGTTTCTAGTCATGCCTTTTGGCTTAACCAATGCACCGACAATGTTTTGCACTCTTATGAACATACCTTGATAAAATTTATTGTGGTTTATTTAGATGATATTATCATATATAGTAATTCCTTGGAGGAGCATGTGGGATACTTAAGAGAAGTGTTCAACACCTTATGGGCCAATGAGCATTATGTAGAGAAAGAGAAATGCTCATTTACCTAAGAGGAGGTTACCTTCTCGGGTCATATTGTTGGTAGAGGTAGGTTGTGTATGGATCTCTCTAAGGTGAAGGCTATTCAAAGTGGGAGCCACCCACTAAAGTGATATAGCTAAGGTCTTTTTTCAAGCTATGTAATTACTATCGGCGATTCATACAAGGGCATT
This sequence comes from Hevea brasiliensis, assembly GCF_030052815.1. Taxonomy (NCBI): domain Eukaryota; kingdom Viridiplantae; phylum Streptophyta; class Magnoliopsida; order Malpighiales; family Euphorbiaceae; genus Hevea; species Hevea brasiliensis. Next base: position 87,125,898 of record NC_079493.1, on the reverse strand, counting down.
TCGCCATTGTAGCCCTACTTAAAGATTTGCTAAAGAAAGGGCTCTCATCAGACTAGTGTAGTAAATGTCAGCACACCTTTGAATATTTGAAGAGCACAATTGTAGCAGAGATGGTGTTGAATCTGCCTGACTATGAAAAGCCATTCGAGGTGCATATCGATGCTTTAGATTTTGCTATCGATAGTGTTCTTATGTAAGAAAAGCATCCTATTGCTTTTGAGAGTCAAAAGCTAATAAATGGTATAAAAAGTACTAAGAGAAGGAAATGACTGCAGTAGTTCATTGCCCCCATACTTGGTGCCACTCTCACCTTAGTATCGAATTCATCATCAAAACAGTTAACTTTGTTGCTAGCTATTTCCAAACTCAGAAGAAACTTTGTCCAAAATAGGCTAAGTAGCAAGATTTCTTTGCTAAGTTCGATTTCCAGATAGAGTGAGTATAAGCTAGGTAATGCTAATCTGGTGGCAAATGCTTTTAGCTACAAGGGTGAGCTGGCCGATAAAAGCCAACCCACTTGTAATCTATTAGAGATAATCAAGCATGGGCTAGAGCACAATTCTATAGCAAAGAGCTACATTTTGCTAGTCAAGGAAGGCAAATCTCAGAGGTTTTGGCTTGAAGATGGACTACTTCTCACCAAGAGGCACTAAGTTTATGTGCCATAATATGATAATTTGTGATGGGAGGTGCTTAAAAAGTGCTATAATAATTGATGCACTAGAGATCTTAGCATTTAATGCTCCGTAGCATTGCTTGAAGCTGCCTACTTCTAGCCTCAAATGAGGGATGATATTGATTCCTATGTAAAATCTTGTCTTAATTGTCAATAAGATAAAGTGGAACACTAGCACCTCGCAAGCCTATTGGAGCTGTTGCCTATTCCAAAAAAGCGTTAGGAAAGCGTCTTCCTGGATTTTATTATGGGACTTCCTCCTTCAAAAGGTAACAGGTGTATCTTGGTCATGGTAGATAGATTTTCAAAAGTATGGTATTTCTATCCTCGCTCTGAAGGATTACACTGCTGACCAAGCTACCCAGTTATTCTTGAAGCATGTAGTTAAGTATTGGGGGCTACCCAAGACCATTATCAAACGCCGAGACTCTAACTTTACTAGATGATTATGGATAGAATTATTCAAGCTCCTAAGATAGAGTTAAACTTCTCTATAGCAATACATCCCTAAACACATGGACAAACAAAGAGGATTATTGCATTGCTTGAAATGTATTTAAGGCATTATGTAAGTGCTAACCAGTGGGATTTGGTTAAGTTGTTAGATGTGGCCCAGTTTTCATAGCCTGTTCGAGATCATTAGGGGACAGTAGCCAAGTGCTCCAACCACTGTGGTTGTTGGGTATAAAGAAGTAAGTCCAACAGCTTACAATTTTACAAGGAGTTAGGAGGAGCAACAAAAGGCAGCCAAAGCATGCCTATCCTAGGTAACAAACTGCATGAAGAAGTGGGCTGACAAGAAGAGACACCCACGAGAAATTTAAGAAGGGGAAGGGTTAACACCAAGGTTTGAAAAGAAGATACGAGGGCCTCTATTCCATTATCAAGCAGGTTGGCAAGCAAGCTTATAAGGTAGACTTACCACCTAAGTTAAAGATGCATCCCGTCTTTCATGTTAGTTAACTTAAACAATTTGTAGAAGACTGGGAGGATCCAATAAGGGCAATCTCCAAAAGGGCATCTGGGGGTGTTTGCTCCTAATATTTTAAGGAAGTAGAAGAGATTGTTTCAGACCGAGTTTTGCGATATGGCCACAAAGCACCATCTCGGGAGCTGTTCGTTAAGTGGAAGGGATTGCCAAATAGTGAAACAAGCTAGGAACCCTTGGAAGACTTGTGGTAATTCAAAGCTCAAATTGCCACATATAAAGATAGCAAAGCATTGAGGGCACCACTCAAATGGGTGGGGCAGAATGCCTACCAAAAGTTCCTTGCACAAAACGCCTTAATTTTTCACACCAATGAAGGTTCGGGCCAACTTGCCAAAATAATAAGCAAATCAGGCCTATCAGGTGGCCAAGTGACTAACAGCATGGGCAAAGCAGTTGTGCATGCCAGCAAGGGTCAACAAGCCAACCAACGCCCCAAAATGAGGTTGGGTTGCCAAAAATCTGCCAGCGCTTGCAAAGATCCAGCTAGCGCACCCTAGCATGTTCTAGTGTGCTCTGGAGTGTCTCAGCGCATACAAGAAGTGCCTAACGTATTCCAACGCTAGCAAGATTGGCCTAGCGGATGCTAAAATGCCCCAGCAAGCTCCAAAGACTTCCAACACACCCCAGCACCAACCAGCCAATGCTAGAATTTGCTAGAAGACTATAGCCAGCTCTAGTAAACTTCATAGCCCAAAAGAAGGTTCCAGGCAATTTCTTCAACTTCAAGCATGTAACACCCCTATTTGTATAGCCTGGTATATTTCACTGTTCTGGTGATCGGTGTCGGTCCGAACAATTAAGAGAAGTACAACCATATCTAAGACACCTAGAGAAGCCCTGAACACAAATAATTAGTAATTGTTAATTATTTAAGTATAAATAAGAAAAATAGAACACGAGAAGTTAAATGAGCCAAGAGTCACAGCGAAGGGTGACCTTCTCGGAAATGGCTGTGAGGTCGATTTAAACTCAAATTTCAAACCATAAAATGTGATGCTACGGTCCTTAGGACTATTGCGAACACAGTGGAGAAGAGAAAATCACAAAAAATAATTGTTAAACTGGTCAAATAATTAGGTCAAGGATCCGGAAGAAATATTGAATTATTTGCAAACAGGATTGAACTGGCTAGGGGCAATTTGGTCAATTGACCCCTAGAGCTGACTCCTGACCTGACTGTCAAATAAAATAGGAGAAAAGAAAATTTTGGGATCAAGAATTAAATTAAACAACTAAAGAAAAATAAATGAAAAAGGAAAAAGAAAAAAAAGTGAAAAAGTGAAAAAATTTATTACATCATGCATGATGCAGTAAACTTAATAATTAAAAAAATTTGAAATTTTTATTGGATAATTGTGAATTAAAGTAGATTAAAATAACAAAAAAAAAATTCTGGTCTTCTTCCTCATATTGCCGCCCCATCTCTCTCTCCCAAGCTCTCTCCCAAAACTCCATTGGAGCACCACACCCATGCTTCATAAATCATAAATCCCACCATAGAAAACTTACTTACCATCATTAAACCTTGTTAACTTCACTTGAAAAGAAGTTTGAGGAAAAGGAAGGAAGGAATTGAGGAAGAGGAACTTCAAGTGAGGTAAGCAATCTAAATTGAAAATTTTAGTTTATTAGTTGTGTTTGTGGTTTGAGTAACCTAGAAATTAACTTACAATCAAAAGAAAACATATTTGGAGGATCAAAGGGAAATTCGGCCAGCCTATGTGGGGGTATGATTTGCATAAGTTTGATTGAGTTAAAAGTGTACATGAGCTTGAATGAGTTGAGAAATTATGTTTATATGTCTTGATTTAGTAAAATGTAACAAAATTAATGAGTTAGGGTTTTGGACCTAAGGTTTGGGAGACAAAATTTTGAGAATTGGTCAAATAGTATGTTTGACCTTGTTTGAGCTGAAAAATGATCATGTATGACCAATTGTGGTATGTTGGAAGTGTTGGAATCAAATGGAAATTCGGATTGGTTATGGACATTCTGCAGGCAGTAGGACCAAGGTCCCTTTCAGGGACCAAAACTAAAAATTTACCAACCCAATTGGTGTGAGGCTAATTGAGAATGAAACTAGACACAAAATGGCACATTTTTAATTCAGTAATCATGCCCAGAAAGTGACCATAGCATAGTGAACAAATTAGCCAAATTCGGATTAGGCAATCTGACCTGTACAAAAATGACCAAATGAACAGTGTTTGTTCATTTGGTCATAACATGGGCTAGGCTGGTCTAAATGACCTGAAATTTTACCAGTAGAAAGCTGAGACAAAGCCCTACAACTTTCATGAAGAACCCAAACTCAAATTATGCCCTTAACCAAGTCATTTAGCCACCCAAAGTTAGTGACCTAAAATTGCCAGAACCCAGTTTGGTGCCCAAAAAATCTAGGTTAGACCAATCCGGCAGCCATGTTCAAATGGCTATAACTTAAGCTACAAAACTCCAAATGGAGTGATTCAAAAAGGGAAATAAAGTTAAGACAATAAGGAACAATTTCTATGAAGAAAACTTAGCCAAATTCTAACAGCAACATGACCAATGGAATAGTACAAAATAGGACACCAAAACTGAAAATTGGCAATTTTGCCTAAAAGACTTAAGTTTTGAGAAAACAACCAAAACCAACAAAGTTGGTAACCAAAATGTGGTATGTGAGTATAGTTGGAGTCCCCAAACCTTTTAAGCATAAAAAAGTCAATATTTTGACTTCAATAGTACCATAAATAGTAACCTCAACATGAAAATTTTCAAGAATGCAAGTTTAAACATATTGGGATTAATTATTGGAAATATTGTGAGACAAAGATACTGAGACACTATAAATTTCGTGTTTCAGCTGAAAAAGACCCGGAAGGTCTAAGAGACTGAGTCAAGGCCTAGAGGTGACTAATGTCTGGTTTGTGCACAATAAACCTTACTTAAGCATTTTATCATTGAAAAATTGATTTAGTACGCATTATGAAATTTCTGTGTTAATTATGAGTTTAAGAATTTTTGTGTTGCCACTTTGTGAATGAAAAGGTGACTTTGGAAATTTAGTGTGATTTGCATGAAATATTTGAACAAATTGCTTTAAATTGATTTCGAATTCACACTTAGCATGACAATGCATTATTATTCCTCCTCCATTTATGGGATTGAGATCAATTATTTTGCTCGCTCTCTGGTTTACCACTTGAGGTTGTAGATCGAATGAGTACTCATTAGCTAGCTAGCCACCTCCCTCATTGTTTTCGATTAGTGGGGTTGCAGATTGCTTTGTCATGGTGTACAACGCGACATTGATCAGAAATTTTGTGTCATGGCTTAAGTTGTGTATGAATTGGCAACACTGTGTTTATTAAATTATTTGACCAAAATTATGCTATAATGAGTTTTGATAATTTGTGAAATGTGATTGTAAAATATTTAAATTGTGATTTATGAATGAATGTTTTAAGTACTGCATTTCGAATTTTTATTGTGCACCATTAAGTATTTTTATACTCAGCGATAGCTTATTTTACTGTGGTAGATAAGAGCAAGGAAAAAGTAGCAGGGTGAGCTGCTGAATTGATAAGGACTTCACTGATCTTTTTGTACGGGTATTTATTTATACCCTTGTAGTTATTTGATGTAAATATTGTAATGTCATATGTATTAATATAAAGTTAAGCATTTGTACAATAAATTGTAATATTGTTATTTGGATTTTCTTTTTGTAAATTAAGATATGTATTTGTAAATTAAGTACTATATGCAATGTGAATGAATTTATGAAGTATTTGAGATGACAAACTTTGATTGAATTGTGTTAACTTGAGTTGTTTTGGTGTTGGGAGTTTTGAAAACAATTATTGGAAGTGTTTTTACAGGTTTTTGAAGAACTGTTTTCTCAAAATACAGACGGCACTCTGTCAAAATTTTTCCAAAAATTACGTAAAAATAAAAATGGATAAAAATTTTTACTAGTTTTAAAACTTCAATTAAATGTTTTTAATTCGTACTAAAATGCTCACCTCTTCCAAAATGTAAGAAAATGATTTTAAAATCCCTTGTAGGATACTTAATGAGTTATCGGTAGGCGGAGTTCAATAGTTCATTAGGTATTCTACGGGATCATATTATGCCTTACAGAGGGGTAAGGTGTGACATGTTTTAGTGGTATCAGATCATGGTTTTGCAATGAATTTTGACTATGTATGTGAATATTTTCTTGATAAGTACAACTGCTCAAGTGTCTTTAATTGATACATATGACATATTTACATCATGAATATGCACTAACGGAGGTCAACCTCCTTGTGTTTGATCTCAGGAAGTAGAAATTTTTGGGAAATGGAATGGAAGGGGGAGATCATTTCGTGGAGCAATCTGTCGAGGTGAGGTCCAAGGGGAAGCCCCAGCACTCCAGAACATAAGTGGGTCAGCCACTCCAGCTCCTACTCCAGCACCGTAGTTTCCTGCTCAGTTTGCACAGCAGATGGCTGCATTTTTCCAACAAATGGCGGGAAATGTGCCACCTCAAGCTCAGATACAAGCACCTGCAGCACAACCACAGCCTCGGCTCAGCAATATGAAAAATTAATGAAATTTGGGGCCACCGAGTTTAAGGGCACTGTGGATCCACTGGAGGTAGAACAGTTGTTAGAGAGAATGGAATGGGTTTTCAGAAAGCTGCAGTATGTAGAAGAGCTGAAGTTCGAGTACTCTATTTCTCTATTGCAAGGGGATGCATATGAATGGTGGAAGACCATCCCCCACAGCCTGGTTGAGCCACCTGTGCTGACATGGACAAACTTCCTGAGGGAATTCAGGCAGAAGTGGGTCCCTAATGCTTATGTGGATATGAAGTTACAAGAATGCTTGAGCTTGAAGCAAGGAGACAGAACAATAGCAGAGTATGGGTGGGACTTTTTAAGGCTAAGTCATTATGCTGGAAGCTTAGTCTCCACCCCCAGAGACAGACGTAAGAGGTTTGAGGCTAGGTTGAGGCCTAGCTTAAGAATGCAAGTTGTGCGCTTTTGATATCAGAATTTCTCTGAGTTAATCTCACAAGCCCTGGAACTGGAAAGGATAGAACTAGAAGGGGTCATTAAAAAGGGTACACAAGAGAAAGAGAAGACTGGAAAGGCTACAAGCCAGGCTACTGAGAGTGGTTCTGGGAAGAGGAAACAGTTTGGGGGATCCAGCTCTCGCAGATCTGGCAGAGGCAGATACTCTGGCCAAAGACCACCCCAGTCTGGTCAGCACACCCAGCAAGCACCTAGAGGGGTTTTATCAGTCCGGCTGTGTAAGACTTGTGGTAGAACACATGGTGGGGTGTGTTTCAAGGCCACTGGTGCATGTTTTAACTGTGGAGGGAGTGGACATTTCACTAAAGATTGTACTAGTCCACGCCGATCTGGACCTTCTTCTACATCTAAGGGATCAGCCCAAGTCTTTACACCTAGAGGGTCATAGCCAATTGGTCAAGGTAAAGGCAGAGGTAGGGGTCCTGGTAGCACTCATGGAAGTCAGAGTACTGTTAACAAGCCAGAACCAAGTGGTGCACCAGCTAGAGTCTATACCATGTGACAGAGAGAGGAGGCTGAAACATTAGATGTAGTAGCTGGTATTTTCTCTATCCTTGACCAAGATGCATATGTGTTATTTGATCCTGGCTCCACACATTCATATGTCAGTGCTAGTGTGATGTGTTCTACTGCTATCCAGTGTGTATAAATGGACTATGATGTGCTAGTAACTAGTCCATTAGGTCAGGAGGTTAGGGTCAACAGAATCTATAGAGACTGTCCTTTGGTGATCCAAGGACATGTTTTTCTGTCAGATTTGATTGAAATGCCCTTCAGAGATTATGATATTATATTGGGTATGGATTGGTTAGCCAGGCATCATGCAATGATTGACTATAGACTAAAGACAGTCACTTTTGGTCTCCCTCAGTATGGTGATGTAGTAATACATGGGGAGAGGCAGTTATTACCGTCAAACATCATTTCAGCTGCACTAGCCAGAAAAATGATTAGGAAGGGGTGTGAGGCGTACTTGGCACATGTGATAGACACCCAAGTGGGTAGTCCAGTATTGAGGGACATCCCCACAGTATGTGACTTTCTGGATGTGTTCCCTGATGAATTGCCAGGATTACCTCCGAAAAGAGAAGTGCAGTGTGAGATTGATGTTATGCCTGGTGTGGACCCAATCTCCACAATACCATATAGAATGGCACCAGCAGAACTAAAAGAATTGAAAGTGTAGTTGCAAGAGCTGCTTGACAAGGGCTTCATCCGCCCTAATGTGTCACCTTGGGGAGCACCAGTGTTGTTTGTAAAGAAGAAGGATGGCACTCTCTGATTATGCATTGACTATCGACAGTTGAATAAGGTGACAATAAAGAATAGATACCCATTGCCCTGCATTTATGATTTTTTTGATCAGTTGAGGGCTGCAGCTGTGTTCTCCAAAATTGACCTGAGATCAGGTTATTATCAGCTAAATGTACAAGAGCAGAGTATTCCTAAAACTGCCTTTATTCGGGTTAACTAATGCTCCGACTGCTTTTATGGATCTGATGAACACTATCTTCAGACCATACCTCGATCAGTTTGTAGTTGTATTCATAAATGATATATTGGTCTATTCGATGAGTGCAGAAGAGCATGATAGACATCTGCGGATTGTACTGCAAACTTTGAGGGAGAAACAGCTATATGTCAAATTGTCGAAGTGTGAATTTTGGCTGAAGGAGATATCCTTTTTGGGGCACATAGTATCAGCAAAAGGTATTAAGGTAGATCCTAGCAAGATAGAAGTTATCCTTAATTGGAGACCACCCAGGAATATCACTAAGATTCGCAGTTTTCTAGGGTTAACTGGATACTACTGTCGATTTGTGTAAGGATTTTCCATGTTGGCATCTCCATTGACCAAGCTGCTTAGGAAAGATGTGAAATTTCAGTGGATGGATAAATGTCAGGAAAGTTCTGATGAATTGAAGAGGTGTTTAATTGAGGCTCCAGTCCTGACTTTACCTACACCGGGTAAAGAATATACAGTTTATAGTAATGCTTCTCACAATGGGTTAGGCTGTGTACCAATGTAAGATCGGAATGTTATTGCTTATACATCACGCCAGCTAAAACCGCATGAGAGGAACTATCCGACACATGATTTGGAGCTTGCAGCTATAGTGTTTGCTCTTAAGATCTGGAGACACTATTTGTATGGGGAGAAGTGCTACATCTACACAGATCATATGAGTTTGAAGTATTTGGGCACTCAGAAAGAGTTAAATTTGAGACAGAGGAGATGGTTAGAGTTGATAAAAGACTATGATTGTCTGATAGACTATTAGCCAGGGAAAGCTAATGTTGTGGCTGACGCCTTAAGTCGTAAGACTATGGCAAGTCTATGGGTTACTCCTTTGTCTATGGTACATGAGTTGAGATCATTACATGCCAGCTTAGATATTAATGATGAGGGGCAGACAACAGTTGCATGGCATGTACAGCCAGTGTTAATTGATCAGATTAGTATGGCTGCTCAGAATGATCATAAGTATTAGAAGCTATTAGAAGAAGTCAGAATGGGTAAGAAACCAGAATTCTCAATAAGAGATGACGGTCTACTGCTTCACCAGGGCAAAATGTGCGTTCCTAATGACGTTGACTTGAGACAGATCATTTAGAAGGAAGCACATGAGTCTTCTTTTGCTATGCACCTTGGTGGCACAAAAATGTATAGAGGGCTAAAGGAGCATTACTGGTAGATGGGTATGAAAAGAGATGGGGCAGAATTTGTATAACATCCTCACTTTAGTTAGTCCGTCTAGTCTACTGTTCCTGTGACCAATGTCGGTCCGAGAAGCTAGAATGTTTGAAATTATAAATAGACTAGAGTGAGGAGTTATAAATAAACTGAATAATGCTCATAAAAATCAAGGAAAATTTATAGGAATGAAATACACTAAGGTTAAACGAGCCGGAACCCCAAGGATGAGTAACCTGAAAGGGAAGTGACGATAAAGGCCGTTAGCAACCCTAGACCCGGGGAAAACTTCATTAAATAATTTTTGGGACCTCAGGGAAGGATTATTGGGGTTCCAATGACAATAAAATGTTAAGAAAACACAAGGAAAATTTAATCAATCGGTACACACAATTTTGGCTCGTTAAGCCAAACGGAGGGCATTTTGGTCATTTCGTCTTCAGAGATGATTTTTTATCAACTTGTCCATTTATGTAAGTGAATTATATGACATAAAATATGAACAAATATTGATGAAAAATTATTTAAAAATGAATAGGAAAGGAAAGAAAAGAAAATGAAAGAAATTTAGCTTTATTACATAAGCATTATGTAAGCATGAGGTCATTAAAATCTTTGGCCAATCAAAATTCAAGAAATACAATTATAATCCATTAAAAATTGAGAAAAGGAGGCAGAATTCTAGAAAATTTTAGCAGCCTCCCACTCTTCTTCCAAGCCGCACCAAGCCTCTCTCTCATTCCTCCATAGCCAAGCTCACCAAAAGCTTGCTTTTCCTGGTTTTTCTCCAACAAAAACCCTAAGTGTTAACAAAAAAGCTTGCTCTTTCATCTTGGTGAATCTTTTGGGAGTAAAAAGAAGTGTAAAAGAAGAGTTCTTGCAAGTTTGAATTTCACTCCATTAGAGGTTAGTGACTAAACTTGACTTTTATCTTTCAATTCATGTTGAAGGACTGCTATTTGATGCAAATTTACAAGAAAATTTAGTAAACATCATGTGTATGTCTTGCCTAAAATTCCAGCAGCCTTGAACTTGGTTGAGTTTTGAAGATTACTTAGAATTAAAATGATATTGTGCCTGCCCTTAACATTAATATATTGATTAGGAAGGTGAAGTGCAAGTAATGCAACAATCTAGAATGGTGGAGCTAGGGTTTGGACCCAAATTGAGACTTTGTTCATGTATTTGGTGAAAGAGAGTTTTAATGGTCAATTACTAACCATTGGGATATGTGTGAATAAGAAATAAAGTGATTTGTTTAGTGGGAATTGAAGTTAGTGTGGCTACCCTTGGTGACTTGCAGGATTAGGCATGAGTCCAATAGGTTTGGGCAGCAATAACTGGAGTTTTTGAGGTTCAATTGGTGTAAGGCCAATTGGAAATGAAACTAAAAACATAATGGCACAACTTTTATGAAGAAACCATGCCCATAAAACCAAACCAAGTTAACCTAAAGATTGCCCTAATATGGGTGACCTGCATTCTGCCTAGGCAAAATAATCAAATAAACAGTGTTTATTCATTTGGTCATAACTCAGCTTAGAAAGGTCCAATTGACCTGAAATTTTACCAGATAATAGCTAAGACGTAGATCTACAACTTTGATGAAGAAAGCTAACCCAAATTTTAACCATAACATGTTCAAAAGGTGACCTGCAGTCACTGCCCCAAACACTGTAGATTTGGTCAGTCCAGAAAATCTGGGAAGTTGGCAATCTAGCCAGTTATGGTTTTTAGGCCATAACTTGAGCTAAAAAACTCCAAATGGAGTGATTCAAAAAAAGAAATGTAACTAGACACAATAAGGAACAACTTTCATGTTGACAACTTTGCCAAATTTCCACTGCAAAAATGACTAATGGAACCGTATACACAAAGCTTGAAATCTAAAAATTTTGAACAATTAACATTAAGCTTGGAAATGGTATTGGCAACCAATACCAACAATTTTAGAATGAAAAATGTGGTATGTTGGGAATATTATAACCAATGTACCTATTATCCATGCAAAAGTCAACATTTTTGTTGACTAATAAAATGAATAGTAACACCTAAACTTGAATTTCAAAAATTGTATAATTTAAGAGTGTAACATGCCCTAGTACACCTAACAAGATTGGTTTGGATAGGTTAGCATGCCAATAGAGTTCTGTTAGCAGTACTGCATATGACTTCATGTTATTCTGTGTTTTATGGCCTCACGTGCCATTCTGTGATAAAATAGCCTTTGGCTATGTTAATTGAGTTATTATACTTGAATTTTATCCCTGATGATTATTACAGCTTATTAGCTGTTTTGTTGCACACCGGGAGACACAATGTGACCGATGGTGTGATGGTTCGAGGTACTTATTACCCAATGCCGGTTTACCCGTTTATCCAGTCCAGTCGACTAGTATGGGTTACTCAGACAATGATAATAAATCTTTCCAAATTTTAATCGAATAATACTTTAATAAATGCCAGAAATTAAGTCTACCTAAAATGTAAACATACATTCTGCATATTTATGTTATTTTAGTTATTTTAATTTATATTGTCATCACTAAGAAAAATTGCTTAACGCGTCGCTTTTGCCACGCGTAGGTACTGGAGACATAGCTAGGGAGTCCAGCAGACCTCATACTGGGTGAGCTTTCAGATCTGCACACAGAGTCCAAAGTCACCTCGCATTTGCAGTGCATTGGTAGGACATTAGGCTATTTTTGCTCTTTTGTATTTGTAAACTTTTGATATGTATATTATAAACTCATGTTATTATGCTTTTGATGTAATTATTTATGAACTATGTTCAGTAATAAATTTGAGTATCTTTTATTGAATTGAGTATGATATGAAGTGAATTAAATTTTGAGATATTGAGGTCAATTGAGAAATTGTTGAAAATATATTGGTAGTTGACTGAGATTGAAATTATGATTATATTGGAAGTGTTTTAACAGATTCAGAAGAACTGTTTTTCCAAATTACAGCCGGCACTCTACCGGATTTTCTATAACAATTGCGAAAAAATTCAGATTTATCAAAAATTATAAATAAATGAATTAAAAGGGATAAATTGTAATGGAAATATGAATTGGTGCTCCAAAACACTGAGTGGCATATCTTGCTCGGCTACACTGTAGACGGGTAAGGGGCGTCACAATTTGTTTCCAAATGCCTAACTTGTCAGCAAGTGAAGGCAGAGCATCAAGTACCAGCTGGTTTGTTACATCCATTACCAATACCGGAATGGAAATGGGAGAGAATAACGATGGATTTTGTGACGGGACTTCTAAGGACACAGAAGAGTTATGATGCAGTATGGGTCATTATTGATATACTGACCAAGCCTACTCATTTTTTGCTAGTCTGAATGGACTATAATTTAAAGAGATTGGCCAAATTGTACATTGATGAGATAGTAAGACTGCATGGAGTGCCAGTATCCATCGTATCAGACAGAGATCCTAGGTTCACTTCTAGATTCTGGGATAGTCTTCAGAGAGCCCTAGGAACTAGATTGAACTTCAGCACCACATTTCATCCACAGACAGATGGCCAGTCTAAGAGGGTAATTCAGATCTTAGAGGACATGCTACGGGCTTGTGTGATTGATTTTGAGGGCAGTTAGGACATACACTTGCCTTTGATTGAGTTTGCTTACAACAACGGCTACCAATTAAGCATTGGAATGCCTCCATATGAAGCTTTGTATGGTAGAAAATGCATAACTCCCCTGTGTTGGGATGATGTAGGCGAAAGGAAAATGATTGGGCCCGAAATTGTTCAGCAGACTAAGGAGAAGATCAGGTTGATCAGAGATCGACTTAAGACTGCATCAGACCGTCAGAAGTCCTATATTAATCTGAAGAGAAGGGATATTGAGTATGCAGTGGGTGACAAAGTATTCCTCAAGGTTTCCCCTTGGAAGAAGATTATGAGATTTGGCAGAAAGGGACAACTGAGTCCTCGTTTCATTGGGCCATATGAGGTTCTGGAGAGAGTGGGTCCTTTGGCATATCGTTTGGCACTACCTCCAGAGTTAGAGAAGACACATAATGTCTTCCATGTGTCTATGTTGAGGAGGTATCGATCAGACCCATCTCATGTACTACCAGTAGAAGAAATTAAAATGAATCCAGACCTCACATATGAGGAAGAACCCATAGAGATTCTGGCTTATGAGGTGAAGTAGCTACGGAACAAGCAGATACCATTAGTGAAAGTGCTGTGAAACCATCATTCAGGCCAGGAGGCTACTTGGGAACAAGAGGAGGATATGAGGAGACAGCATGTAACACCCCTATTGCATAGCCTGGTATATTTCACTGTTCCGGTGACCGGTGTCGGTCTGGACAATCAAGGAGATTAGAACCACACTTAAGACAACTAAATAAGCCTAAACACAAATAATTAGTAATTACCAATTAGTTAAGTATGAATAAGAACAACAGAACATAAGAAGTTAAATGAGCCGAGAGTCACAGCGATGGGTGACCTTGTTGGGAAGGATTGCGAAATCAATTTAAACTCAAATTTCGAACCATAAAATGTGACGCCGCGGTCCTTAGGACTATTACAAACACAGTGGAAAAGAGAAAAACATAAAAAAAGAATTGTTAAGCCAGTTAAATAATTAGGTCAAGAAGCCGGAAGAAATATTGAATTATTTGTAAACCGGGTCGAACCGGCGAGGGGCAATTTGGTCAATTGACCCCGAGAGCTGACTCTTAACCTGACTGTCAAATAAAATCGGAGTAAAGAAAATTTTGGAATCAAGAATTAAATTAAAGAACTAAAAAAAATAATTGAAAAAAAAAGAGAAAAGAAAAAGAATTCTTACATCATGTTAATGACATCAATTATGATGTCAAAATTAATTTTTAATTTCCCACAATTTTTGACCAATTCAAATACACAAAATAAGACCTAAAATACGTAAAATTAAAACAAAAAAAATCAACTCTTCTCTCTCACAAATTCGGCAACCTCACCATTTCACTATCCTCCATTGCCAAAACCACCATTAAAGCTTGGTAAAGCTTGAGTTTTCCCCACTAAACCCTAACTTTTCCAAAATCAGTCCATAAAAACTTGTTGACTTCACTTGAGAAGAAGCTTGAGCAAGAAAAGAAAGAAGAAAAGAAGAAGAAAATTGAAGATTAACATCCAAGTTGAGGTTAGTAATTTAAGTTAAAAAATTCAGTTTATTGATTGTGTGTTTAGCTTAACTAACCTAGAACTCAACTTAAAAATCAAAAGAAAACATCTTTGGAGGACCAATTGTGAATTTCAGCCATCCTTAAGGGAGTAGAGATTTCATGGTTTTGATGAATTAAAAAGCATAATCGAGTTGAAATATATGGGTAGGTGTTGAATAATGACTTAAATTGCATAAAATTTCAAAATGGTGTAGTTAGGGTTTTGGCACCTAGGGTTTGGAAGACAAAAATTTGGAGAAGTGGTCAAATGGTGTATTTGACCTTGTTTGAGATGGAAAATAGTCATTTGTGACCAATTGATGTATGTTGGAAGTGTTAGAATTTGGTTTAGATTCTGATTGAATGTGGGCAGTATGGCAGCAGAACCAAGGTCCCTTTTAGGGACCAAAAATGAAAACTTATAAGTCCAATTGGTGTGAGGCCAATTGGGAATGAAAATAGATACAAAATGACACAATTTTCATTCAGGAATCATGCCCAAAAAGTGACTAAAACCTAGTGAACAAATTGACCAAATCTGGATTTCTGCAGTCTGACCTGTACAAAAAAGACCAAATGAACAGTGTTTGTTCATTTGGCCATAACTTGGGCTAGGTAGGTCTAAATGACCTGAAATTTTACCAGTAGACAGCTAAGATATAGACCTAAAACTTTCATGAAGAACATAAACCCAAATAATGCCCTTAATCAAGTCATTTGGCCACCCAAATTTGGTGACCTAAAACTGCCAGAACCAGTTTGGTGTCCAGAAATCTGGGTTAGGTCCAATCCGGCAGCCATGATTCAAATGGCTATAACTTGAGCAAAAAAACTCCAAATGGAGTGATTCAAAAAGGAGAACAAAGTTAAGACAATAGGGAACATTTTATATGAAGAAAGTTTTTCCAAATTCTAACAGAAAAATGACCAATGGAATAGTGCAACTTAAGACACCAAAACTGAAAATTTGCAAATTTGCCTAAAAGACTTAGATTTTGAGTAAACAACCAAAACCAACAAATTTAGTAACCAAAATGTGGTATGTGGGTGAAGTTGGAATTCCCATACCTATTAAGCCTTAGAAAGTCAACAAATTGACTTGAATAGTGTCATGAATAGTAACCCGAAACACAAATTTTAAAGAACGTCAAGTTTAGCACATTAAAGTTAGGTAAAAGTAAATTTAAATTTATTTTTGGATTTATGCTAAGTTATGACGCTGAAACACTGTGAAACTGTGTGTTTCAGTAGAAAAGAATACCTGGAAGGAACCCGAAGTGTCGAGTCAAGGCCAAAAAGGCGACTCATATAAGGTTTGTGCATAACGTAGAATTTCTGTAAATTTTCTTCTGCGTATTGTTTTGAATAATTTAAAATATTGAATTATTACATCATTGTGACGAAATATTTACTATGCTTTTGATTTAAATTGTTGGAAGTTATTTGTGTATATTTGAGATGGCATAAACATTTAGTAAATTGTTAAGATAAATTTTGAAACCATAGTGTCATGACCATATATTTGAATACCTCACTAGCATGACTAGTGGGGGTAATCAGCTTCGAATTTTGATTCCTTCTCTGCCTGAAGTGTTGAGGTGTGTGCCAGTAGAAGAAGAAATTAAATAGATATCCATATATTTGAGCTAGCTAGCTTTGTGATGTGACTTCTCCTTAGCCTCTGGCTATTGAGATTATATTTGTTTCGAATGGCATGATATAACTGTGGGTTTTATGAAATTGGTTTTGACAATTCGAAATGAACTTGTTTCGATTAAAATCTCATAATTCATATTTTGTATTTAATTCTCATGTTCAGTCCAATTTTTGAATAAATGTAATTTAAATTCTGCATAAAGATTATTTTAGTATTTTGTGCACCACTGAGTCCTAGTTGTGACACCCTTTACTCGTCTACAGTGTAGCCGAGCAAGTTATGCCACTCAGTGTGTCGGAACACCAATTCATGTTTCAATTTCAATTAATCCCTTTTTATTCATTTATTTATAATTTTTGATAAATCTAAATTTTTTCGCAAATTTTATAGAAAATCCGGCAGAGTGCCGGCTATAAATTGGAAAAGCTTCTTGAACTGTTTAAAAACACTTCCAATATAATTATAATCTCAATCTCAGTCAACCACCAACATTTTTTAATAATTTCTCAAATCAATTCAGTATCTCAAAATTCACATTCATCTCATATCACACCCAATTCAATGAGAAATACTCAAATTTATTTCTGAACACAGCTCATAGGTAATTACAGCAAAAATATGATTACATGAGTTTATAATATACATAACAAAAGTTTACAAATACAAAAGACTTAGGTATCCCAATGTCCTACCAATGCACTGCAATTTGTGAGATGACTTTGAACTCTGAGTGCAGATCTGAAAACTCACCCTGTATGAGGTCTGCTGGACTCCCCAGCTATGTCTCTAGTACCTGCGCGTGGCAAAAGCGACGTGCTAAGCAATTCTGCTTAGTGGTGACAATATAAAATAAAATAAAATAAAATAATAACATGTATGCAGAATGTATGTTCACAATTTTGGTAGACTTAATTTCAAATATTTATTGCAATATTATTCGATTAAAGTTTGGTAAGATTTATAAATACTGCTCGAGTAACCTATACTAGTTGACTAGACTGGATAAATGGGTAAATTGGCACTGAGTATCAAGTACCTCGGGCCGTCACACCATCGGTCACATATGTATCTCCCGGTGTGCAACAGAACAGCTAATAAGCTGTAATAATTATCGGGGATTAAACCCGAGCATAACAACTCAATATCATAGCCAAAGGCTATTATGTCACAGAATGGCATGGAAAGCTATGAAATACAGAATGGCATGAAGCCATATACAGTACTGCTAACAAAACCCTATTGGCATGCCAACCTATCCAAACCAATCACATTAGGCCTATTAGGGCATTTAACATTTTTTTTTTTTGTAATTCTTTGAAATTGCATTCTTTATGATTACTATTTATTTCATTGGTCAATCAAAATGTTGACTTTTGCATTGGAAATAGGTAAATTAGTTTAAATATCATCAACATACCACATTTTTCATTTTAAACTTGTTGGTATTGGTTGCCAATACCATCTCTAAGCTTAATGTGAATTGGACAGAATTTTCAGTTTTCAAGCTTTGGGTTTACTGTTCCATTAATTACTGTTACAGTGGGAATTTGGAAAAATGATAAACATGAAAGTTGTTCCTTATTTTGTCTAGTTGAATTTATTTTTTTGAATCACTCCATTTGGAGTTTTGTAGCTCAAGTTATGGTCCAAAAACCATAACTGGCTGGATTGAAATTTTTCTGGACTGACCATATCTATAGTGCAGTGAACAGTGATTTCAATTCACTTGTTGGATAGGTTCTGGTCATAATTTTGGTTAGATTTCTTCATAAAAGTTGTTGGTCTATATCTCAGCTTGTTGTGGGTAAAATTTCAGGTCAATTGGACCATTCTACACTGAGTTATGGCCAAATGACCAAATACTGTTCATTTGGTCATTCTGCAGAAACAGACTGCAGGTCACCCGGATTGGGGCAAGCTTTTGGTCCACTTGGTTTGGCCTTATGGGCATGGTTTCTTCACCAAAGTTGTGCCATTATGTGTCTAGTTTCATTTTCAATTAGCCAAACACCAATTGAACCTCTACAATTCAAGTTATGGCTGCCCAAACCTACTGGACTCATGTCCAGTCTCGCAGTCACCTAGGCGACCACACTAAACCTAAATCCCATCCCTCAACATACTTCATTTTTGGTTTAAACAGAACTAAATGGTCACTAATTGACCATTAATACCCATTTTTATCATCACATGGTCAAAGTCCCATTTTCCCACTCCAAACCCTAACTCAACATTTCAAGCCATGCATTAGGATTGCATTTCATCAATCCACATAAAAGGGACATATTGTGGGCAGCCATACTACCCTTTTTAACTTCATTAAAATCATCACAATATTGCCCAACCAAGGCTGCCAAAACTTAGAGTTTACATACAAATAGTACTCCATCAATTTCCTTATCATTTGCACTCATTCATAATTGTTAAACATGAATTTAAAGTGAAATTTAAGTTTAAGTCACTAACCTCTATGGAGTGAGATTTTTCCCACTTGATAAAACTCTTCTTTTCTTCTTCTTTTTGCTCCCAAAAGAATCTCCAAGGTGTAAGAAGATTTTTTTGTGTTGCTAGATTAGGGTTTTGTTGAGTAGAAGTGAGAGAAAGCAAGCTTTAAAAGCTTGATAATGGTGAGAATGGGAGAGGGTTCACAGCAAGGAAGAAGAAAGGGAGAGAGGGATCTGTTTTTTTGTTCATTTTCAGCCCATTTTGTCTCTTTAAGATAAGTTATGCCATGTGTCACCATGTAATTGGGTGAAGGCACACTAATGACATCATGTGATGTCATAAATTCTCATTTAATTCATTTTTTTCTTTTCTTTTCTACTCATTTTCAATTCAATTTTTAGTAATTTTTATTCACATTTTATGTCATAATAATTATTTACTTAACTGGACAAGTCGGCCAAAAATCATCTTTAAAGACGAAATGACTAAAATGCCCTCCGTTTGGCTTAACGGACCAAAATTGTCTGTACCGATTGAAAAATTTTTCTAAATATTTTCTTGGCATTCTAATGCCATAGGAACCTCAATGAACCTTCTCTGGTGTCCCAAAAATTATTTTATGAATTTTTCCCCGGGTCTAGGGCTCCTAGTTGCGAGAACCGCAACTTCTCACTAGGTTACCCATCGCTACGGCACCGGCTCATTTAACTTGATTGTATTTTATTTCTGAAATTTTTTCTAAATTTTTCTTATTAATATTTGAGTTAATTATGGTTCCTCACTTTAGTTTAAATATTTTTCCGGACGTTCTAGCTGTCCGGGCCGACACTGGTCACCGGAACAGTAAACTGTACGGACTAGCTAAAGTGAGGATGTTACACTAGTACTCAGCGATAGCTGTTATTGCTATCGCAGATATAAAGACTAGAGGAGCAGCAGATTGAGCTGCTGAGGGTTGAGGAGCTACCTGCTTTGAAGCTATTGGGTATAATTTATACCCTGACTGTAAAAATTTATTTTGATATATATAATGTATGTAAAGGTATGGACATGTAAAACTGGTCTTGAGCAGTTTGTATAAAGCTTATATAAAGTTTGTAATAAATTTTAGTTTGAATTTCTCTTAGTGTAAATTTTTATAATGATGTATATAAATTGTTTTATCTTTAATGAAATATGAATAGAAGTATTTTGCTTAAAATTGAATTAAATTGATTAATGGTATTTTGATGATTATTGAATATTGGAAATTGTGGATTTGAATTTTTGGAAATTGGTAAATGATGTTGAAATTGATTGGGATGGTTGTGAATTTGAAGAAGTTGTTAAGACAAATTATTGGAAGTGTTTTTTTTCAGGTATTTGAAGAACTATTTTCTCAAAATACAGACGACACTCTGCTGAAATTTCTATAAAATTTGCAGAAAAAATAAAATGGGCCAAAAATTTTAACTAGTTTTCAACTTTAATTAAATGTTTTAATACCTATTAGAAAATGCTCACCACTTATAAAAAGTAAGAAAATTGTTTTAAAATCCCTTGTAGGGTACTTAATGAGTTATCGGTAGGTGAAGTTCGATAGTTCATTAGGTATTCTACGGGATCATGTTATGCCTTACAGAGGGGTAAGGTGTGACATGTTTTAGTGGTATCATAGCAAAATTTTTGAAGTATGTTTTAACTTATAAATATGTGTCTTTTCTGTGTTAAGTGAAACTACTCAATGTCCTTATTTGTTACATACAGTGCATTACATCATAAATATGAACTAACGGAGGGAAATCTCCATGTGTTACTTGTTCAGGAGATTCCTTAACTTCAGACTGAAATGGAAGAAGGGGATCACTCAGTTGAGCAATCTGTTGAAGCTGAGGCACAAGGGGAAGCCCCAGCTCTATAAAATGTCAGTGGATCAATAGCACCAGCTCCACAAATGTCGCAGTTTCCTAAACATTTCGCATAGCAGATGGCTGCGATGTTTCAACAAATGGCTGGGGGTATGCTTGCTCAAGCTCCACCCAAGACACCTGTGATACAACCACTGCCTCGAGCCAGACAGTATGACAAGTTATTAAAGTATGGAGCTACTGAATTTAAGAGTACAGTAGACCCTTTAGAGGCAGAGCAGTGGTTAGAGAGAATGGACAGAGTGTTTAAGAAGCTGCACTGCTAAGATGAGCTGAAATTTGAATACTCCATGTCACTACTGCAAGGGGATGCGTATGATTGGTGGAAGACCATCCCCCACAGCTTGGCTGAACCACCAGTACTGACCTGGGATGACTTCATCAGAGAGTTTAGACAGAAATACATCCCAGATGCATATGTTGATAAAAAATTGCAAGAATTTTTAAGTCTGAAGTAAGGCAATAGAACAGTGGCAGAATATGAGAGAGAGTTCTCCCGTTTAAGCCACTATACTGGGAGTCTCCTTTCCACCAGCAAGGCAAGGTGCAAGAGATTTGAGACGAGTTTGAAGCCCAGTTTGAGGATGCAAGTAGTGGGATTCAGATACAGCAATTTTTCAGAACTCATTTCTCAAGCACTTGAGTTGGAGAGAATTAAAACAGAAGCGACTCCTGCAACACCCCCATTTGTATAGCCTAGTATATTTCACTATTCCGGTGACCAGAGTTGGACCGGACAATTAAGTGGATTAGAACCACACTTAAGACAACTAGATAAGCTATAAACAAAAATAATTAGTAATTGCCAATTAGTTAAGTATAAATAAGAAAAATAGAACATAAGAAGTTAAACGAGCCGAGAGTCACAGCGATGGGTGACCTTCTCGGGAAGGACTGCGAAGTCATTTTAAACTCAAATTTCGAACCGTAAAATGTGACGCCGCGGTCCTTACGACCATTACGAACACAATGAAAAAGAGAAAATCACGAAAAAGAACTGTTAAACCAGTCAAATAATTAGGTCAGGGAGCCGAAAGAAATATTAAATTATTTACAAACCGGATTGAACCAGCGAGGGGCAATTTGGTCAATTGACCCCGAGAGCTGACTCCTGACCTAACTGTTAAATAAAATCGAAAAAAAAATGAAATTTTGGAATCGAGAATTAAATTAAAGAACTAATAGAAAAATACAAAAAAAAAGAAAAAAAAAAGAAAAGTTAAAAAGGTAGTGACATCATCATGGTGACATCACTTATGAGGTCATAAATAATTTTTATTTACTTAATATTTTGACTATGTCAATTAAAGGTTAAATATCCAAAATAAAAAAAAAAATCATTTCCCTCATCTTCCCCAAGTTAGCCGAAACCCTCTCCCTCTCATCTCCATGAATTTTCCTCCATTAAAGCTTGCACTCAAGCTTTGAAATCCTTATTAAACCTCAACTTCTCCCATAATTGCTTCATAAAAACTTGTTCTAGTCACTTGAGAAGGAGATTGATCATCAAAGAAAGAAGAAAAGAAGAGAGAAATTAGAGAATTCAAATTCAAGTGAGGTAAGCACACTAATTTGAAAGTTTGAGATTTAGTAGTTGTGTTTATAGCTTGAGTTACTTAGAAATAAACTTGAAATGAAATAAAAACATGTGTGAAGTGAAGGAACGGAAGCGTAAAAAACACAAGTTTATACCGTTGAATTCAAAAATTTTCACCTAGGGTCACATACATCATGCAAGATTTATTTTTATCTATTTGATTTCAATGATAAACAACATATTAAAACTCTTTTAATATGTTTTTTGGATCTGTATTTGCCATTTAAGATTTTAAAATTAATCAGATTAATTTTAAAATCTTAAATGGCAAATACAGATCCAAAAAACATATTAAAATTTTAGAACCCTAAATTAAATCAAGAACGATTACACTAACCTCTTGATGCACTGCAGCGTGTCTGCGCCTTTGAGATTCGTCTTCAGGACACCAGATGTTGTCCCTCTAGCTTGTCCACACCAAGAACACCTATGGCAGCCCTTGAACAGCTTCTAAAGCCTTTTCTATTAGTTAGAAATTCAAGTTCTACCTTTTAAGAGATTAGAGATGTAAACAGGACACTAGAAACAATTTCTAGTGTTCTTAATTCAAGAGATTGATGGCTAATCTCTTTGAATTGATGAGAGATGAAGAAGAATAGAGGGAGGGCTGCAAAATGGCGTGCCAAAGGAGTGTGGCTGCTGGTTGTATTTTATTTTCTCATAACAACACTTAAATAGCTAGGTTAACACATTAAACCCTTGCCACATGTCACCCTTTGATTAGCTCTAGGTTTAAGTGACCCAATCACATTGTGCCAAGTGTCAAACCTATATTTAATCTTGATTTGAATCATCTTACATGATTAAAAAAAAACATTTGGCAAGCTTATGTGTTATGCCATGTGTCACCATCTCATGGTGCCACGTGTCACACTGCAAAATGACCAAAATGCCCCTGTGTCTTAATTTTGAGTTCTTAACCCAAAATAATTATTTTTCTTCTTCTAATTAATTTATATCAAATATAAATTAATTAATTAATCTCTATTAATTAATTTCTCATTAATTAAATTCATATTTAAACACTTTAAATATAAATTTAACTTATATTATACATCCAATAATCTAGATTTGGTTTTAAATCATGCTAGGGACTTTGTAATCTAATTGCAAACCAAACCTATTTAATTAATCAATTAAACTCTTTAATTAATTAATTAAATCATATTTAAATAGGTGATAACTTGTGTATGTGTGTGACTTACTAGGCTCATCACTAATTGGCAATGAGATATGATATCAACTCTTAATATCATCAGAACTCTTTCTTACCATAAATGATTTCTCTAAATCATTTTATGAATCTCATAGACCATGGTTAACACCTAGCATAGCATGCCATAGCCACCCAATTAGTAATAAGGTTTACCTTAAATGAACCTATAATCATATGTTACCATGCACTAGAATCTCTGTGTTACAAAATCCCAACTCAAGCTGGAGTCATGGTTTATGTCAAACTCCATTTTCTATGAATATTACGTTCTCTTTTAATTTCAGTTCTTGATTAAAAAGATTTTCTCATCAGAAACTCTTTTCTGAATAAATCTATCTGTCCTGGCCAGGAACTTGATGTTAGTAGTATGCCCTAGAGCATATCATTTAGTATGTATCTTGTATATATTTTTATTAATAAAAGGCATTTCCACTTTTCCGTTTACATAATATATTTATGTGTAATAGAAAAGGTCCATTGATATTTTGTTAGAAATATTATTCTTAAGTTGTTAAGAATATGAGTGACAATATTTCTAGCACAAAGTATCATAAATAGGTTCACAATCGAGGATATTTCATAATAAGGACATGACTTATCCAGAAAGATTGTATTCATGTTTGTTCCCAAGTTATTTATATGAGATATAAATAAGATGGAATGGTGAGTCTCATGCCATATGACAAACATGATAGGCACTTATAAATGATAAGTAGGCCGAACCAGTGACATTTATGACAAGCACATGGAGTTTACTCTTGTCAATGTTTTGTCATAAATCATATCAGTGCATATAATCTTTAGACTGAGATAGCAGTTATCTTGTATATAGGTAGTTTGAGTTTGATCGCTTTCATACTTGTGTGTATGGGAATATGGGCATGCGATGCCTCCTACTAGTTAAATAAGGAGGTAGGTCTTGATCAAGATGTAAACTGTTCCTCTAAGTAAATAGAGATAAAATCCTATGTTCATTTAATTGTTCTTGATGTTTCAAGTTCATGGCCAGGACAGATAGATTTATTCATAAAAGAGTTTCTGATGAGAAAATCTTTTTAATCAAGAACTGGAATTAAAAGAGAACATAATATTCATAGCAAATGGAGTTTGACATAAACCATGACTCCACTTGAGTTGGGATTTTGTAACAGAGATTCTAGTGCATGGTAACATATGATTATAGGTTCATTTAAGGTAAACCTTATTACTAATTGGGTGGCCATGGCATGCTATGCTAGGTGTTAACCATGGTCTATGAGGTTCATAAAATGATTTAGAGAAATCATTTATGGTAAGAAAGAGTTCTGATGATATTAAGAGTTGATATCATGTCTCATTGCCAATTAGTGATGAGCCTAGTAAGTCACACACATACACAAGTTATCACCTAATTAAATATGATTTAATTAATTAATTAAAGAGTTTAATTGATTAATTAAATAGGTTTGGTTTGCAATTAGATTGCAAAGTCCCTAGCATGACTTGAAACCAAATCTAGATTATTGGATGTATAATATAAATTAAATTTATATTTAAAGTGTTTAAATATGAATTTAATTAATGAAAAATTAATTAATAGAGATTAATTAATTAATTTATATTTGATATAAATTAATTAAAAGAAGAAAAATAATTATTTTGGGTTGAGAACTCAAAATTAAGACACAGTGGGCATTTTGGTCATTTTGTACAGACACGTGGCACCATGAGATGGTGACACATGGGATTACACATAAGCTTGCAAATGTTTTTAATCATGTAAGATGATTAAAATCAAGATTAAATATAGGTTTGACACTTGGCACAATGTGATTGGGTCACTTAAACCTAGAGCTAATCAAAGGGTGACATGTGGCAAGGGTTTAATGTGTTAACCTAGCTATTTAAGTGTTGTTATGAGAAAATAAAACACAACTAGCAGCCACACTCCTTTGTCACGCCATTTTGAGGGTTTTCATCTATTCTTCTTCATCTCTCATCAACTCAAAGAGATTAGCCATCAATCTCTTGAATTAAGAACGCTAGAAATTGTTTCTAGTGTCCTGTTTACATCTCTAATCTCTTAAAAGGCAGAACTTGAATTTCTAATTAATAGAAAAGGCTTTAGAAGCTATTCAAGGGCTGCCATAGGTGTTCTTGGTGTGGACAAGCTAGAGGGACAACATCTGGTGTCCTGAAGACGAATCTCAAAGGTGCGCATATCGCGATTGCATCAAGAGGTTAGTGTAATCGTTCTTGATTTAATCTAGGGTTCTAAAATTAATCTGATTAATTTTAAAATCTTAAATGGCAAATACAGATCCAAAAACATATTAAAAGAGTTTTAATATGTTGTTTATCATTGAAATCAAATAGATAAAAATAAATCTTGCATGATGCATGTGACCCTAGGTGAAAATTTTTGAATTCAATGGTATAAACTTGTGTTTTTCACGCTTCCATTCCTTCACTTGAAACATCAAGAACAATTAAATGAACATAGGATTTTATCTCTATTTACTTAGAGGAACAGATTCCATCTTGATCAACACCTACATCCATATATAACTAGTAGGAGCCAACACATGCCCATATACCCATACATAGTACAAGTATGAAAGCAGTATCAAACTCAAACTACCTATATACAAGATAACTGTGCTATCTCAGGTCTAAAGATTATATGCACTGATATGATTTATGACAAAACATTGACAAGAGTAAACTCCATGTGCTTGTCATAAGTGTCACTAGTTCAGCCTACTTATCATTTATAAGTGCCTATCATGTTTGTTATATGGCATGAGACTCACCATTCCATCTTATTTATATCTCATATAAATAACTTGGTAACAAACATGAATACAATCTTTCTGGATAAGTCATGTCCTTATTATGAAGTATCCTCGATTGTGAACCTATTTATGATACTTTGTGCTAGAAATATTGTCACTCATATTCTTAACAACTTAAGAATAATATTTCTAACAAAATATCAATGGACCTTTTCTATTACACATAAATATATTATGTAAACGGAAAAGTGGAAATGCCTTTTATTAATAAAATATGTACAAGATACATACTGAATGATATGCTCTAGGGCATACTACTAACAATCTCCCCCGAGCACGAGAGCCATTCATTACAATATCTTAGACCTATCTTCTCAAGATGTCGGTCTAACTTAGTCTGTGACATAGGCTTAGTGAATGGATCACCGGATTTTCACCGATGCTATTTTCGCATGGCTACATCGCCGCCTAACTATTTCTCCGATAATGTGGTAGCGCTTTTCTATGTGTTTGGATGTCTGGTGAGAACTTGGTTCCTTAGCTCAGAGGATCGTTCCATTGTTGTCACGGGTAATAGAATCACGACTCAATGGAAGGAACTCTTGTAAGTTCTCACACGAACTTCTTTATCCAAATGACTTTCCTTTGCAGATCTCGATGCAACAATATACTCATCCTCTGTAGTGGAATCTGCAATCGTGCTCGCTTGGAACTCTTCCAACCGATCGCACCTCCATTACAAATGAACACATATCCAGGTAGACTTTCTATCATCGATATCCGATTGAAAATCGAATCGATAACCATCTAATTGCAAGTCTCCACCCCATAAATCAAGAATAAATCCTTAGTTCTTCTCAAGTACTTAAGGATATTCTTGACAACTATCGATGTTCCAAACTGGATTGGATTGATACCGCTAGTCAAACTAATAAAGATATGCGATATCCGGCCTAGTACACAACATTGCATACATTAAACTTCCAATAGCCGAAGCATATGGAATCCTGGCCATCTTATCTCTTTCTTCATGTGACACCCCTTACCCGTGTACAGTATACCCGAGTAAATAATGCCACACGGTGTATAGGCACACTCTAATATACCTTAATTAATTTATATCATGCTTTTGCATATAATTTATAAAATATACTTTATTTAAGCCATTTAGTAAAATTTTTATTTATTTGAGGTTCCGAAAATTTTATAGAAAATCCGATGGAGTACCGGCTAAAAATGGAGAAAACAGTTCTTCGGAACCTGTTAAAAACACTTCCAATAAACAAATTCATTCATTCTCAACTCCAACATCATCACAAAACTCAATATCAAGATCTCAACAATTTTTCAATTTCAGGTCTCAACAACCTTTTCATTTCTCAAACATCCCTTTCTCAGGGTTCTCATATATAAACAACAATTAAATACTCAAATTACTTCCATACATAACCATAAATCTTTATTATTTACATGAACCTCAAAATACATTACATAAATCCCAAATACATGTGAGAAAATAAAAATTTAATTACAAAATGACAAAATGACAAAATGACTTCTAGTGTCCTACCAATGCACTGCAGGTGACGAGGTGACACGGACACTGTGCAAAACTGCAAGATGGACTCACCCAGTCTGTGGTCTACTGGGCTCACGATCGGGATCTCCAGTACCTACGCGTGGCAAAAGCAACGCGCTAAGCAATAATGCTTAGTGGTGCAATAATATAATAGAAGAAAATAGCAAGAAAATGAATATGTATAGAATGTGTATGCTTTCTTTGTTTGGTATTGGTATAACCATTATTACGTTAACGTTGTTCACTTTTATTCATTTGGTTGCCCCAAGTAAACCTACACTAGGCGATCGGATGGATAACGGTAACCGCACTTGGGTACCTAGTACCTCGGCCGTCACACCATCGGTCACATATGCATCTCCCGATGTGCAGAACAACTAACAAGTCAGAATAATATCGGGCACAAGGCCAAGTCTCAATACAAAGTCGAATGGCTACAAGCCATGAAATCACAGAATGGCATATTGCCATGTGCGATTACTAATCGAACCCTATGGGCATGCAAAACTATCCAAACCAATCTTTTTATGTATACTATTTCATTGGAAACTTTTAAATTCTTCAATTTGTGAATTTCAATTTTTTAGTGTCTCTATTCATCTTATTGGTCAACAAAAATGTTGAATTTTAGAATAAAAATATGTACATTGACTTTGGCACTCCCGACATACCACATTTGGCATTCCAAACTTGTTGGCATTAAGCATTTATACCATTTCAAAGTTTAAACCAACACAAGCAGAATTTTCGCTTTTGTGAGTCAACTTCACTGTTCCATTGGACACTGTTGCTGTGGGAATTTGAAGAAATGTAAAACATGAAAGTTGTTCCTTATTTTGTCTAGTTGAATTTCCTTTTTTAAATCACTCCATTTGGAGTTTGTAGCTCTAGATATGGTCCAAAAACCACAGCTGGCCGGATTACCATTCTGCAGAAATTACCATATCTACGATAACATGAAAGGATCGCCACTGCCATTTGGGTTAGGTTCTGGCCATAATTTGGGGTAGGTTCCTTCATGAAAGTTGTTTTTATATGTCTTAACTTATTTCTGTAAAAATTTCAGGTCAATTGACCAAATCTACAGTGAGTTATGGCCAAATGAACAGTTATTATTCATTTAGTCAATTCTGCAGGGGCTGTTGCAGTGTGTCCGGATTGGGGCCAAGTTTTGGTCCCCTTGCTTTGGTCTTTTGGGCATGGTTTCTTCAGCAAAAATGTGCCATTATAAGCCTAGTTTCATGTCCAATTGGCCAAAATCAATTGGACTAACACAGCCAAGGTTATGGCTGTGTAATTGGACTGAAATTTCAGTCCATTTCTGCTGTCCTAGGGCAGCTTACACCTTGACTTTGCCATACCATTTTTCAGTCCAAATTGTGGTCAACATACCTCAAATGGTCACTTATTGACCATTAGAGTGTTCTTTAACAGTTTGATAAGCCAAGTCAATTTTTACTTCTCAAAACCCTAGCTTCCAACCCATGAATCATGCAACACATCCCAATTAAGGTCATCAATCATTCATATGTCATTATCTAAGCTTGTATTTAGATTTTTGCCCAATAAAACTCATCAATTCCTCATCCTATAAGTGCTGGCCGAAATTTGCTTCTCAATTTCACACATGATTTTCTTCAATTTTTTAATTATTTATTCATTTTCAAACTAAATTTCAATAAGTAAACAAGATTAGGAAGTTAATATGCACTAACCTCTTAGTGAGCAGAATTTTTTCTCATCAAATCTGAAATTTTCCTTTACTTTCTTAACTTTTCTTAGTAACCAAACACTTCCCCAAGAGGTGTAGACAATTTTTAATGAAGGCAATTTAGGTTTTAATGGTGAGAATTCATGGGAATGAAAGAGAGAAGAAAGAAAATTTTCATAGAGAGAGATGAGAGATTTTCGGCTAAGCTCTTTGTGGAAGAAGATGTGCAGATTTTTAATTTCATTTTCAGCCTTTTTTGTGTTTTAAGTGTATTTGGTGAAAGGTGATTGGTGGAAGAGGTTTTAATTGCATCATGGTGATGTCATAAGTCCCATTTTCATTCATTTTCTTTTCTTTTCTCCACTACTCATCTTCAATTTAATTTCTAGTAATGTTTATTCATATTTTATGTCATATTAATTATTTACTCAACTGGACAAGTCGGCCAAAAATCACCTCTGAAGGCGAAATGACCAAAATGCCCTCCGTTTGGCTGAACGGGTCAAAATTATCTGTATCGATTGAAAAATTTTTCTAGGTATTTTCTTTGCATTCTAATGCCATGGGAACCTCAATAACCCTTCTCTGGAGTCCCAAAAATTATTTTATTATCTTTCTCCCGGGTCTAGGGCTCCTCGTTGCGAGAACCGCAACTTCCCTCTGATTACCCATCGCTAGGGCACTGGCTCGTTTAACTTGGTTGTATTTTATTTCTAAAATTTTTACTAAATTTTTTTTATTAATATTTGAGTTAATTATGGTTCCTGACTTTAGTTTAAATATTTTTCCGATGTTCTAGGTCCGATGACACCGATCCACCGGAACAGTAGGATGTACGGAGTGGTTATCGGGAGGGTGTTACAACTCTTCCTCTAATTTAAATTTCGTCCTCGAAATTTACGATACTAAACAGTTGAGGAAGCTGTTGCCTCATCGTCTCTTCACTTTCCCAAGTTGCCTCCTCGGTGTTGTGGTGCCTCCAAAGCACTTTCACCAATGGAATCGCTTGTTCCTCAATTCTTTTACTTCAGAGCTAGGATCGTAGAGGTTCTTCTTCATATGTCAAATCCGGTTGTATTTCAATTTCTTCTCTGGAGATGACATGCGAAGGATCTGACGGTATCTTACGAGCATGGACACGTGGAACACATTGTGGATCTTATCCAGCTCTGGTGGTAAAGCTAGCCTATAGGCCACTGGACCCACACGTTCAATGACTTCATATGGGCCAATGAACCTAGGGCTCAACTTACCTTTTCTTCCAAACCTCAACACTTTCTTCCATGGTGACACCTTGAGGAACACTTTGTCTCCAACCACATATTCTATTTCTTTTCTCTTCAGGTCGGCATAAGATTTACATGCATGCGAGGCAACTTTCAAGTTGGCTTTGATTAGTTTCACTTTCTCCTCAGTCTGTTTCACCAGGTCTGGCCCTACCAGCTTATCTTCGCCCAATTCAGTCCAGCACACTAGAGTTCTACATTTTCTCCCATACAGTGCTTCATATCGGGCCATTTGAATGCTAGCTTGGTAGCTATTGTTGTATGCAAACTCCGCCAGTGGGAGATATCTATCCCAACTTCCCTCAAACTCAATGACACAACTCCTCAGCATATCCTCAAGGACCTGACATATATTTCATGTTATTGTTATCATTTCAATTCAATATTTGTATCAATTTCATTGGTTTCAATTGTTTACCTGGATTACTCTTTCTGATTGCCCATCCGTCTGAGGATGGAAAGCTGTGCTGAAGTGGATTTTTGTACCCAAGGATTCATGCAACTTCTTCCAAAATCTCGATGTAAACCTTGGGTCTCGATCAGATATGATGGAAAGTGGAATTCCATGCGATCTAACTATCTCAGCGATATACAATTACGCTAACTTCTCCGGTGAGTAGTCGGTCTAATCGCGAGAAAGTGTCTTGACTTGGTCAATCTATCAACTATCACCCATCTTGCATCATGTTTCTTCCACGGTGAGAGGTAGACCACTTACAAAATACATGGTGACCCGATCACATTTCCATTCTGGTATGCGTTTAGGATGTAGCAAACCCGATGGAACTTGATTTTCTTCATTGACTTGCTGACATGTCAAGCATTTAGTCACATAGTCAGCTCTGTCCTTCTTCATACCAGGCCACCAATACGAAGCTTGGATCATGATACATCTTTGTACTTCCAGGTGCATAGCATATACACTAGTGTGTGCCTCTTTTAGAATATTGACCTTCAATTCCCCATCATCCGTACACAGTCTTCCTTTGTAATACAGACACCCATTTACCTTCACCTCATAATCAGTTGCTTTTCCTTCTGGGATTTTGCTCATAATGGCCGTTAATTTTCCATCTGCCATTTGCCCATCCAAAATCTGCTGTAGCAGGTTTGGCCTCACTTGCAACTCAGCCAAAATAGCTCCATCTCGAATCAAAGTTAGACGGGCATTCAATGATCTCAAAGCTGTGATGGACTTTCTGCTCAAAGCATCAGCAACTACATTTGCCTTCCCAGGATGGTAGTCAATTACACAGTCATAATCCTTCAGGAACTCAATCCATCGCCTCTGTCTAAGGTTGAGCTCCTTCTGGGTTGGCAAGTATTTCAGACTTTTGTGGTCCGTGTAAATGTAGCATTTTTCACCATACAGGTAATGCCTCCATATCTTCAGTGCGAAGATAATTGCTGCAAGCTCTAGATCATGGGTAGGATAATTCTGTTCATGTGGCCTTAGCTGCCTGGAAGCATAAGCGACCACCTTCCCTTCTTGCATCAATACACATCCTAACCCATTATGTGAGGCATCACTGTAGACCACGAAGTCTTTTCCTGACACTGGCTGTGTTAACACTGGTGCCTCTGTCAACATAGCCTTCAATTTCTCAAAACTGGTCTGACATTTGTCATTCCAGTCAAATCTGACATTCTTGTGTAACAACTTGGTCATTGGAGCAGCTATTAGGGAAAATCCCTTCACAAATCTTCTGTAATACCCAGCTAGCCCCAAGAAGCTTCTGACCTCAGTTGTATTTCTGGGAGGCTTCCATTCCATCACTGCTTCTATTTTCTTGGGATCCACCCTAATCCCATCAGCTGACACTATGTGTCCAAGGAATGCAATCTCATTCATCCAAAAGTCACACTTGGACAACTTAGCATACAGCTTCTTTTCTTTCAGGGTTTGCAGAACAATCCTCAAATGCTCATCATGTTCTTCCCTGGTCTTGGAATACACCAAAATATCATCAATAAAGACCACTACGAACCGATCTAGGTATGGATGGAAGATACGGTTCATAAGGTCCATGAATGCCGCTGGTGCATTTGTTAGGCCAAAGGGCATCACTAGAAACTCATAATGCCCATACCGGGTCCTGAATGCAGTCTTTGGCACATCTGCATCCTTTACCCTCAACTGATGATACCACGATGCGAGATCAATTTTAGAAAATACTCCTGCTCCCTTCAACTGATCAAACAGATCATCAATTCTAGGCAACGGATATTTGTTCTTCACCGTCACTTTATTCAACTGCCGGTAATCAATGCATAGTCTCAAAGTCCCATCCTTCTTTTTCACAAACAGCACTGGAGCTCCCCATGGTGACACACTGGGGCGTATGAACCCCTTATCAAGCAACTCTTGCAACTGAGTTTTCAACTCTCTCAATTCAGTGGGTGCCATCCTATAAGGAGCAATGGAAATGGGTGTTGTACCGGCGTTGTCTCAATAGCAAATTCAACTTCCCTTTCTCGTGGCAAACCGGGCAACTCTTCAGAAATACCTGCAGGAAGTCTCTCACTGTGGGTATGTCACTCGAGTTTGGCTTAGCACCTAGCATCCACCACATGTGCTAGGTAGGCTTCACAGCCTTTTCTCATCATTCTTCTTGCAACTGTGGCTGAGATGACATTGGACAAGAAATCTGTCCTTTCCCCCACAACTGTGATCTCATTACCCTCTGAAGTTTTTAGAGAAATTCTCTTCAATTTGCAATTAACTATTGCCTGATGACGTGACAACGGTCCATTCCCAATATCACGTCAAACTCATGGAAGGGTAACTCAATTAGGTCTGCCGAGAATTCATACCCTTGAATCCTTAACGGGCAACCCTTGTATACTTTATTCAACACTACACTGTGGCCCAATGGATTAGTGACCAGAATGTCTTGGTCACTCTCCCCTACTAGTATCCCCATTTCTACAGGTAGGTTGATGCAAATGTAGGAATGAGTGGATCCTGGATCCACCAATGCATGCACAGGAGTATTGTAGAGGGAGAACGTATCCCTGATGACGTCCGGGGCATCTTGCTCCTCCTGAGCTCTCAGGGCATAATTTCTTGCTGGTGGTCTGCTGTCAGGCCTCTCCGCTGGCTCAGATGCAGGCCTCTGTGATGGTCCAACAGCCTCAGATTTACCAGATTTTCTACCTCTCTGTGGTGCAGGAGCAGGTCTGTCTGCTTGTGTTGGAGTAGTTGCAGTGGTTCTGCATGGACAATTTCTCAGCTGATGCTCTGTCGACCCACATCTCAAGCAGGCACCAGTTACTCTCCAACACTCCCCCTTGTGCCATTTAAGGCAGTGTGGACATGCAAAAGATGTTGGGGCTGGTCCCCTGAACCCCATCCCTGGAGAGCTGCCCACTGATGGTGTGGACTGACCTCTCCTAGGGGTGAACTGTGGCCTGGGCCCGAGGTGACCACGACCATGTGGTGAGCTGAACTCGTGCGGTGGACCCTTGAACTTCTTTCCAAATGCGTGAGCCGAGCTAGACCGACGGTCCCCTCTTCTGTCTCTCCCTTCTAGTCCGCTCCCGATTTTCACTTTTTCAACTCTTATTGCAGCTTCCACTAGCTTGCTAAATTGCAGTGATTCCCAAGGCAGTGAGCTGGATCTTGATGTTGTCATTTAGTCCCTCTTCAAATCTCTTGCACCTTTCAGCTTCATTAGGGACTATCTCCCTTCCATAGCGGCTCAATCGAACAAATTCCTTCTCATACTCGGCCGCGACAACCGCCTGCCTCAGTTAATGAACTCTCTTCTTCTCTCTTCCGGTATACAGTACCCACATATTTCTTCTTGAATTCGAGAGAAAGAAGTCCCAAGTTCTGACTTTTGCACTTCACTGAACACGATGTCCCACCATTCGTAGGCATCGTCTTGTAACAAGGATACAAGACTTCTAAGTTACGCTGCTGGGTGCGATGGAGTTGTTTTAAGACTTTGCCGTTCTGCTCAACCAATTTTTGCAATGAGTCATCTTCCCTCTTGCCGAAGAAATCCACCGCCCCAAACTTTCTTAGCCTTTCCAGGTGTGATTTCTGCTGTGGAGCTGGTGGTAGTGGTGGTGGTGCTGGCATTACTCCGGCCATTTGTCTAAAGAAGTCGGCCATTTGTTGGAACATGGCCTGTGGAGGCTGAGCAGGCTCTGCCTGAGCTGGCGGAGTAGGTTCTCCCCTACCCCCAGTCTCAGCTGCTACCGGTGGAGCATGACTCTCCACTTCCTCCTCAACTGCCCTCTGAGATGAAGGGTCCATATCCTATTCAAAATAAGAAAAACAAATAGATCTGCATTAGTGTCACCTCGACTCTTACAAATGCAATGCATGGTATGGACTCAATCTAGGCCCAGAAATGCCTAAACCGTGCTCTGATACCACTAAATGTGACACCCCTTACCCGTGTACAGTATACCCGAGTAAATAATGCCACACGGTGTATCGGCACACTCTAATATACCTTAATTAATTTATATCATGCTTTTGCATATAATTTATAAAATATACTTTATTTAAGCCATTTAGCAAAATTTTTATTTATTTGAGGTTCCGAAAATTTTATAGAAAATCCGGCGGAGTACCGGCTAAAAATGGAGAAAACAGTTCTTCGGAACCTGTTAAAAACACTTCCAATAAACAAATTCATTCATTCTCAACTCCAACATCATCACAAAACTCAATATCAAGATCTCAATAATTTTTCAATTTCAGGTCTCAATAACCTTTTCATTTCTCAAACATCCCTTTCTCAGGGTTCTCATATATAAACAACAATTAAATACTCAAATTACTTCCATACATAACCATAAATCTTTATTATTTACATGAACCTCAAAATACATTACATAAATCCCAAATACATGTGAGAAAATAAAAATTTAATTACAAAATGACAAAATGACAAAATGACTTCTAGTGTCCTACCAATGCACTGTAGGTGACGAGGTGACACGGACACTGTGCAGAACTGCAGGATGGACTCACCCAGTCTGTGGTCTACTGGGCTCATGATCAGGATCTCCAGTACCTACCCGTGGCAAAAGCAACGCGCTAAGCAATAATGCTTAGTGGTGCTATAATATAATAGAAGAAAATAGCAAGAAAATGAATATGTATAGAATGTGTATGCTTTCTTTGTTTGGTATTGGTATAACCATTATTACGTTAACGTTGTTCACTTTTATTCATTTGGTTGCCCCAAGTAAGCCTACACTAGGCAGACTGGATAACGGGTAAGCGCCTTTGGGTACCTAGTACCTCGGGCCGTCACACCATCGGTCACATATGCATCTCCCGGTGTGCATGAGCGCTAACAAGTCGTAAATAATATCGAGCACAAGGCCAAGTCTCAATACAAAGTCGAATGGCTACAAGCCATGAAATCCTGAATGGCATATTGCCATGTGCGATCGCTAATCGAACCCTAGTGGCATGCCAAACTATCCAAACCAATCTTGTTAGGTATACTAGGGCATTTGAAACTTTTAAATTCTTCAATTTGTGAATTTCAAATTTTTAGTGTCACTATTCACCTTATTGGTCAACAAAAATGTTGACTTTCAGAATAAAAATATGTACATTGACTTTGGCACTCCCGACATACCACATTTGGCATTCCAAACTTGTTGGCATTAAGCATTTATACCATTTCAAAGTTTAAACCAACACAAGCAGAATTTTCAGTTTTTGTGAGTCAACTTCACTGTTCCATTGGACACTGTTGCTGTGGGAATTTGAAGAAATGTAAAACATGAAAGTTGTTCCTTATTTTGTCTAGTTGAATTTCCTTTTTTGAATCACTCCATTTGGAGTTTTGTAGCTCTAGATATGGTCCAAAAACCACAGCTGGCCGGATTACCATTCTGCAGAAATTACCATATCTACAGTAACATGAACAGTGACTGCCACTGCCATTTGGGTTAGGTTCTGGCCATAATTTGGGGTAGGTTCCTTCATGAAAGTTGTTTGTATATGTCTTAACTTATTGCTGTAAAAATTTCAGGTCAATTGACCAAATCTACAGTGAGTTATGGCCAAATGAACAGTTACTATTCATTTGGTCAATTCTGCAGGGGCTGTTGCAGTGTGTCCGGATTGGGGCCAAGTTTTGGTCCCCTTGCTTTGGTCTTTTGGGCATGGTTTCTTCAGCAAAAATGTGCCATTATAAGCCTAGTTTCATGTCCAATTGGCCAAACATCAATTGGACTAACACAGCCAAGGTTATGGCTGTGTAATTGGACTGAAATTTTAGTCCATTTCTGCTGTCCTAGGGCAGCTTACACCTTGACTTTGCCATACCATTTTTCAGTCCAAATTGTGGTCAACATACCTCAAATGGTCACTTATTGACCATTAGAGTGTTCTTTAACAGTTTGATAAGCCAAGTCAATTTTTACTTCTCAAAACCCTAGCTTCCAACCCATGAATCATGCAACACATCCCAATTAAGGTCATCAATCATTCATATGTCATTTTCTAAGCTTGTGTTTAGATTTTAGCCTAATAAAACTCATCAATTCCTCATCCTATAAGTGCTGCCCGAAATTTGCTTCTCAATTTCACACATGATTTTCTTCAATTTCTTAATTATTTATTCATTTTCAAACTAAATTTCAATAAGTAAACAAGATTAGGAAGTTAATATGCACTAACCTCTTAGTGAGCAGAATTTTTTCTCATCAAATCTGAAATTTTCCTTTACTTTCTTAACTTTTCTTAGTAACCAAACACTTCCCCAATAGGTGTAGACAATTTTTAATGAAGGCAATTTAGGTTTTAATGGTGAGAATTCATGGGAATGAAAGAGAGAAGAAAGAAAATTTTCATAGAGAGAGATGAGAGATTTTCGGCTAAGCTCTTTGTGGAAGAAGATGTGCAGATTTTTAATTTCATTTTCAGCCTTTTTTGTGTTTAAGTGTATTTGGTGAAAGGTGATTGGTGGAAGAGGTTTTAATTGCATCATGGTGATGTCATAAGTCCCATTTTCATTCATTTTCTTTTCTTTTCTCCACTACTCATCTTCAATTTAATTTCTAGTAATGTTTATTTATATTTTATGTCATATTAATTATTTACTCAACTGGACAAGTCGGCCAAAAATCACCTCTGAAGGCGAAAAATCACTTTCTCCTCAGTCTGTTTCACCAGGTCTGGCCCTACCAGCTTATCTTCGCCCAATTCAGTCCAGCACACTGGAGTTCTACATTTTCTCCCATACAGTGCTTCATATCGGGCCATTTGAATGCTAGCTTGGTAGCTATTGTTGTATGCAAACTCCGCCAGTGGGAGATATCTATCCCAACTTCCCTCAAACTCAATGACACAACTCCTCAGCATATCCTCAAGGACCTGACATATATTTCATGTTATTGTTATCATTTCAATTCAATATTTGTATCAATTTCATTGGTTTCAATTGTTTACCTGGATTACTCTTTCTGATTGCCCATCCGTCTGAGGATGGAAAGTTGTGCTGAAGTGGAGTTGTGTACCCAAGGATTCATGCAACTTCTTCCAAAATCTCGATGTAAACCTTGGGTCTCGATCAGATATGATGGAAAGTGGAATTCCATGCAGTCTAACTATCTCACTGATATACAATTCTGCTAACTTCTCCAGTGAGTAGTCAGTCCTAACTGGCAGAAAGTGTGCTGACTTGGTCAATCTATCAACTATCACCCATGCTGCATCATGTTTCTTCTGGGTGAGAGGTAGACCACTTACAAAATCCATGGTGACCCGATCCCACTTCCATTCAGGTATGCGTATAGGCTGTAGCAAACCCGATGGAACTTGATGTTTTGCCTTGACTTGCTGACATGTCGAGCATTTAGTCACATAGTCAGCTATGTCTTTCTTTATACCAGGCCACCAATACTGAAGCTTCAGATCATGATACATCTTTGTACTTCCTGGGTGCATAGCATATACACTAGTGTGTGCCTCTTTTAGAATATTGACCTTCAATTCCCCATCATCTGGTACACACAGTCTTCCTTTGTAATACAGACACCCATTTACCTTCACCTCATAATCAGTTGCTTTTCCTTCTGGGATTTTGCTCATAATGGCCGTTAATTTTCCATCTGCCATTTGCCCATCCAAAATCTGCTGTAGCAGGTTTGGCCTCACTTGCAACTCAGCCAAAATAGCTCCATCTCGAATCAAAGTTAGACGGGCATTCAATGATCTCAAAGCTGTGATGGACTTTCTGCTCAAAGCATCAGCAACTACATTTGCCTTCCCAGGATGATAGTCAATTACACAGTCATAATCCTTCAGGAACTCAATCCATCGCCTCTGTCTAAGGTTGAGCTCCTTCTGGGTTGGCAAGTATTTTAGGCTTTTGTGGTCTGTGTAAATGTAGCATTTTTCACCATACAGGTAATGCCTCCATATCTTCAGTGCGAAGATAATTGCAGCAAGCTCTAGATCGTGAGTAGGATAATTCTGTTCATGTGGCCTTAGCTGCCTGGAAGCATAAGCGACCACCTTCCCTTCTTGCAGGTGTCTTTGGAGACATCTCTTTAGAAAGATGGATACCATGTCTCACTGGTAACAATCCTCTCTTGGAATCAAGCATGTTAAACCTCTTTAACACCTTTTCCAAGTATAGACTTTGGGATAAACCAATTATTCTTTTTGCTCTATCTCTATAGATGCGAATCCCAAGAATATAGGTTGCCTCCCCTAAGTCTTTCATGGAGAATGTATTTGACAACCATACCTTTATAGTCGTCAACATACCTGTGTCATTACCCATCAACAGTATGTCATCCACATATAAGACAAGGAAAGTGATAGCACTGTCACTAACCTTCTTATATACACATGGCTCATCCTCATTTTTGATAAAACCAAAGGATTTAATGGCTTCATCAAAACGAATGTTCCAACTCCTTGAAGCTTGTTTCAACCCATAAATGGATTGCTTTAGCTTGCATACCTTGGAACCATCTTGGGATTCAAATCCCTTAGGTTGTTCCATGGAAATGTTTTCTTCAATGTATCCATTGAGAAAAGGCTTTGACATCCATCCGCCAAATCTCATAATCATAGTACGCAGCTATTGCTAATAAAATCCTAATTGATTTAAGCATGGCAACAAAGCAGAAAGTCTCCTCATAGTCGATTCCTTGCCTTTGGCGAAACCCTTTCGCTATTAGCCTTGCCTTATAGGTCTCTACCTTTCCATCAGAACCAATTTTCTTCTTGAAAACCCATTTGTTCCCTATAGGTATAATACCTTCAGGTGGGTCAACAAGATCCCAAACTTGATTCTTATACATGGAATCAATCTCGGATTTCATAGCATCAATCCATTTTGAAGAGTCTATATCTGATATAGCTTCTTCATAGGTAAGTGGATCATCTCCATGATCTACTTCTTCATGAGTAGACAACTCTTGTTCTTCTTCATGAAGAAAACCATATCTCACCGTGGGTGAGATACCCTGGTTGTTCTACGAGGAACAGTGTAGATGTTTCATCAATGGGTATAGGTTGACTAGATGGATCTATATCCATCCGATGCGTTGGTTGATCGAATTCTCCAATTCTAACTCTATTTGCCTTCCTTTGCCTCCTTCTTGAACAAACCGTTGTTCAAGAAATGTGGCATCTCTACTTATCACAACCTTTTGTGAAGTAGACAAATAAAAATAATATCCAAAACTATCTTTTGGATATCCAACAAATTGACCTTTTTACGATCTGGTCTCCAATTTATCGTTGTTGACTTTTGATATAAGTTGGACAACTCCAAATTTTAACATGCTTAAGACTTGGTTTTCTTCCATGCCATATCTCATAAGGTGTGGAAGAAAGCGATTTTGATGGAATCCTATTCGAATATACAAAGTGATTCTAATGCAAATCCCCAAAAGGAGATTGGCATATCGGTATAGCTCATCATACTACGTACCATATCCAATAGGTACGATTTCTCCTTCGGATACACCATTCAACTGTGGCGTTCTTGGAGAGTCACCGAGAAACAATGCCATGCTCTCTCAAGTATTCATCAAATTCGATTTCAAATATTCACCTCCACGATCGATCGAAGAGCTTTAATACTCTTTCCTGTTTGATTTTCTACTTCAGATTTAAATTCTTTGAACTTTTCAAAAGATTCATGTTTGTATTTCATCAAATACAAATACCCAAACCTTGATTTATCATCAGTAAAGGTAATAAAATAATGAAAGCCCCCTCTAGCCATTTCTTTAAATGGACCACATACATCACTATGTATTAGCTCCAAAATATTTTCAGCTCTTAGCCCTTGTCCAACAAAGGGTGATCTAGTCATTTTGCCCTGAAGGCAAGATTCAAAAGTTGGAGTAGGCTCAGAGCCCAATGAGGATAGAATCCCCATTTTCTCCAGTTTTGCAATCCTATCTTCTACAACATGACATAACCTTAAGTGCCAAATATATTTTGAACTTGAGTTGGTTTTCACCATGGCATTGTATTTTTTTTTAGATTGCTATACTCTTGCTAGTGGAAACACTTTCTTACTGGTAATGGAAACACTTTCCTATTGGCAATGGAAACACTTTCCTGTTGGCAGTGGAAACACTTTCCTTTGCCTTTGTCAGCTTTGGTCTTTCCTTTCAATTTAGCTATTTTCTTGGAAGGATCAGGAATCTGAGGTTTCTTTTTCTTATTGCCCTTCTTCTTGTTGGACTTTCCAGAAAAAGATGCAATCAAAGCTACCTCTTTTCCTTTATTGCTGGCATATTCTTTTGGGCAATAACCGATGTTGAGTAAACCAGCTAAGGTGCATTCTGTTTAGTCATATGAAAATTTGTCACAAAATTCCCAAAGACTCGGGAAGGATCAAGGATCAAATCCGTCTATAGTTGGAAATCCATGTTGAAGTCGAGATGTTCCAACTGCTCAATCAGCCGAATCATCTTGTGGACATGATCCCCAACATTCTGTCCCTCAGACATCCTCATACGGAATAGCTATCTAGATATCTTATATCTAGCATTCCTGCTGTGCTCACCATACAACTCTTGTAGGTGAAGGAGGATCTCACTCGCACTCTGCATGTTCTCATGTTGCTTCTGTAACTCATTACTCATTGAAGCAAGCATGTAACACTTAGCTCTCATATCATGCTCCTTCCACTTGTCCAAAGTTTCATGTTCCTCTTGTGTGGTCTCTGGAGGTAAGGGACCAGGAACATTTGAATCTAGAACATATCCTATATGTTCAAGGTTCAGGACAAGTTTCAAATTTCTTAGCCAATCAGACAGATTAGGTCCTGTCAACCTATTGTGATCAAGTATGCTTGCAAGGATATTGGATGGTGGTGGTTGTTTTGTGCTCATTTTTATCAAAAAATTAACTGCATAAAATAACTAGATTAATTAGTAAATGTATCATGTAATTAACCAAAATGATTATGGTCTTTTAATCAAATTGGTCCTCCCACTAACTTAGCGAATCCTACACTTCCAAAGTAGGAAACGGAAATCCTAGTTGGATGGATTTCTAGTGGGTGATTGAATTCTTATAATTCTATTGATCATCCTCAGGTACATCCATTATTGGAATTACAATAAACTATAAGTGAGCAACTCCTTGCCCATCACATCTCATGTGAGGTTCAATCATTTACCTAGCCCCATAATGCTTAAAATCTCAGGTACATCTATTATTGACTTATCTTGCATTAGTTAAGTTGATCCCATTGAGCCAGTAATTATGCAAATAATTTTAATGTCCTCAGGTACATCCAATATTGGCCACTAAACCATTTACATATTTACAACATCTCATGCTTAACAATTATTCTTAAGAAAATCTCTTAAATTAATTGCATCTTATGCAACTATTTAAAATTTCTTAAAATAATTGCCCCAATGGAGGGCCTGTGTTATAATTACTTTAATTATAGCATTTCTAACTTAATCATTTGTTTGGAAGATTTTATGGTCATTCTAATTACTATTAAGGTCTCACTTTGCACATTATCCATTTAGCATGCATATATCATATAATTGCATACATTCCCATACATCTCATGCATTCATGGATAAGCAGTAAATATGGTATGATCATGGACTTTCTAAGGGATTCAATTCTGAGCCACCAAGAATTGAATCAGGACATTCCTAGGTGCATTTCATTCATTCATTTTACAAGAGTTGCTGAAGGAGTACATAATCAACACTTGATCTTGAATTCCTCCCACTGGTCCCACCAATGCTCTTGACCTCCTTGAACTTCTTGCAATCCAATATTACATAGTAATCCTTGGCATACCAAGGCAAATTTACAAGAACTTAAATAAATGAAATTACAACCCAAAAATTATTACAAACTTAATAATACATGCCCAAAATAAATTAAAATAAATTAATTAATTTACAATCCCAAAGAAACATAAAAGAAATAAATCCAATCACATTGGTCTTTTATAGTCCATGATCATCCATCATGCATATCACTATTTAACAATTAAATAAAACATACATACTTAAATTAAATTGAATATCTCATATTCAACTTAAAAATCCAGATTTGAATATGATTCAAATAAATTTAAAAATTCAGATTTGAATCTCATTCAAACAAATTTAAAAATTTAGATTTGAATCACATTCAAACAACTTCAAAATTTCAGATTTGAATCACATTCAAACATTTTTTAAAAAATCAGATTTGAATCACATTCAAACATTTTTTAAAAAATCAGATCTGAATTTTATTCAATCAATTTTAAAAAATCAGATTTAAATATGATTCAAATAACTTTAAAAATTCAGATTTGAATCACATTCAAATAACTTTTAAAATTCAGATTTGAATCACATTCAAACAATTTTTAAAATTCTGATTTGAATCAAAATTTAATTGTGTGATAAAAACTACTAATTAAACACTTTAATTAGTCAAAGAATAGGCCTTAGATCATACAACAATTGCAGAATTAAAAGCCAAACCTTAAACCACCCATGGAAGCCAAACCATGCGCACCATTGATGGTGTTTTTTTTTCAAGTATGCCACCAACTTGCTTTGCAACCAGCAATGAACTTTTGATCTCATGATCAAACACACAATTAAATCATATAATCAACAATCTAAATGGAAAATATAGTGGCTCTGATACCAATTGAAGGAACGGAAGCGTGAAAAACACAAGTTTATACCATTGAATTCAAAAATTTTCACCTAG
The DNA here is from genome assembly GCF_030052815.1 of Hevea brasiliensis. Taxonomy (NCBI): domain Eukaryota; kingdom Viridiplantae; phylum Streptophyta; class Magnoliopsida; order Malpighiales; family Euphorbiaceae; genus Hevea; species Hevea brasiliensis. The sequence continues at coordinate 87,081,917 of NC_079493.1, read as the reverse complement.
GGTCACATGCATTATGCAAGATTTTTTTTTATCTATTTGATTTCAATGATAAACAACATATTAAAACTCTTTTAATATGTTTTTGGATCTGTATTTGCCATTTAAGATTTTAAAATTAATCAAATTAATTTTAGAACCCTAGATTAAATCAAGAACAATTACACTAACCTCTTGATGCAATTGCAGCGTGTGCGCCTTTGATTCGTCTTGAGACACCGGATGTTGTTATCCCTCTAGCTTGTCCACACCAAGAACACCTATGGCAGCCCTTGAACAGCTTCTAAAGCCTTTTCTATTAGTTAGAAATTCAAGTTCTGCCTTTTAAGAGATTAGAGATGTAAACAGGACACTAGAAACAATTTCTAGTGTTCTTAATTCAAGAGATTGATGGCTAATCTCTTTGAATTGATGAGAGATGAAGAAGAATAGAGGGAGGGCTGCAAAATGGCGTGACAAAGGAGTGTGGCTGCTGGTTGTATTTTATTTTCTCATAACAATACTTAAATAGCTAGGTTAACACATTAAACCCTTGCCACATGTCACCCTTTGATTAGCTCTAGGTTTAAGTGACCCAATCACATTGTGCCAAGTGTCAAACCTATATTTAATCTTGATTTTAATCATCTTACATGATTAAAAAAAAACATTTGGCAAGCTTATGTGTTATGCCATGTGTCACCATCTCATGGTGCCACGTGTCACACTGCAAAATGACCAAAATGCCCCTGTGCCTTAATTTTGAGTTCTCAACCCAAAATAATTATTTTTCTTCTTCTAATTAATTTATATCAAATATAAATTAATTAATTAATCTCTATTAATTAATTTCTCATTAATTAAATTCATATTTAAACACTTTAAATATAAATTTAACTTATATTATACATCCAATAATCTAGATTTGGTTTCAAGTCATGCTAGGGACTTTGCAATCTAATTGCAAACCAAACCTATTTAATTAATCAATTAAACTCTTTAATTAATTAATTAAATCATATTTAAATAGGTGATAACTTGTGTATGTGTGTGACTTACTAGGCTCATCACTAATTGGCAATGAGATATGATATCAACTCTTAATATCATCAGAACTCTTTCTTACCATAAATGATTTCTCTAAATCATTTTATGAATCTCATAGACCATGGTTAACACCTAGCATAGCATGCCATAGCCACCCAATTAGTAATAAGGTTTACCTTAAATGAACCTATAATCATATGTTACCATGCACTAAAATCTCTGTTACAAAATCCCAACTCAAGCCGAGTCATGGTTTATGTCAAACTCCATTTTCTATGAATATTATGTTCTCTTTTAATTCCAGTTCTTGATTAAAAGATTTTCTCATCGAAACTCTTTTGAATAAATCTATCTGTCTTGGCAGAACTTGAAACATCAAGAACTATTAAATGAACATGGGATTTTATCTCTATTTACTTAGAGGAACAGATTCCATCTTTATCAACACCTACCTCCATATATAACTAGTAGGAGCCAACATATGCCCATATACACATACATAGTACAAGTTTGAAAGCGAGATCAAACTCAAACTACCTATATACAAGATAAACTGTGCTATCTCAGTCTAAAGATTATATGCAGATATGATTTATGACAAAACATTGACAAGAGTAAACTCCATGTGCTTGTCATAAGTGTCACTGGTTCAGCCTACTTATCATTTATAAGTGCCTATCATGTTTGTTATATGGCATGAGACTCACCATTCCATCTTATTTATATCTCATATAAATAACTTGGTAACAAACATGAATACAATCTTTCTGGATAAGTCATGTCCTTATTATGAAGTATCCTCGATTATGAACCTATTTATGATACTTTGTGCTAGAAATATTGTCACTCATATTCTTAACAACTTAAGAATAATATTTCTAACAAAATATCAATGGACCTTTTCTATTACACATAAATATATTATGTAAACGGAAAAGTGGAAATGCCTTTTATTAATAAAAAATGTACAAGATACATACTAAATGATATGCTCTAGGGCATACTACTAACATGAAGGACCAAACTGAATTTCGGCTAGCAGGTGTATGGGAGTATATTTGTATGGTTTGATGGATTTGAATGAGTTTATGGACCTCTATTAGTTGAATGATTATAGTTAAAAGCTTTGAAATTAGCTAAATGCAACAATCTAGTGTGGTTAGGGTTTGGACTTAGGGTTTAGAGACAAAAAATGTAAGGAAGTGATAAATGATGTCTTTGACCTAATGGGAAGTGAGAAATGGTCATTTGTGACCAAATGAAGTGTGTTGGAATGGTTAGAGTTAAGGCCAAATTCATATGGAGTGTGGTCATGCTGCTAGCAGCATGACCAAGTTACCTTTGAGGGACCAAAAATGAAATTTTACAAGTCCAATTGGTATGAGACCAATTGAGAATGAAAATAGACACTAAATGACACAATTTTCATTTAGGAAGCATGCCCAAAAATTGACCAAAACCTAGTGAACAATTGACCAAACTTGAAAAATCACAATCTGCTCTGTACAAACTGACCAAATGAACAGTGTTTGTTCATTTAGTCATAACTTGAGTTAGGAAGGTCTAAATGACCTGAAATTTTACCAGTGGTTAGATGAGATATAGACCTAAAACTTTCATGAAGAATACAAACCCAAATTATGTCATTAACCAAGTCATTTGGCTACCCCAAGTTGGTGACCCAAAACTGCCAGCACCAAAAATTGCCCAGAATTCTGGGTTGAGTCCAATCCGGCAGCCATGATTCAAATGACTATAACTTGAGCTAAAAAAATCCAATTGGAGTGATTTAAAAAGGAGAATAAACTTAAGACAATATGGAACATTTTCTATGAAGAAAGTTTTGCCAAATTCCAATAGTAAAATAACCAATGGAACAGTGCAACCTAAGGCACCAAAACTAAAAATTTGCAATTTTGCCTAAAAGACTTAAGTTTTGAGAAAATGACCAAAACCAATAAGTTTGGTGACCAAAATGTGGTATGTGGGTGAAGTTGGAGTTCCCATACCTATTAAGCCTTAGAAAGTCAACAAATTGACTTGAATAGTCTAGTGAATAGTAACCCCAAAACACAAAAATTATAAAACGTCAAGTTTAGCACATTAGAGCTAAGTAAAAGTGAAGTTAAATTTATTTTTGGATTTATGCCAAGTTATGGTACTGAAACACTGTGAAATTGTGTGTTTCAGCTAAAAAAGATTTGGAAGGTCTGAGAGACTGAGTCAAGGCCTAGAGGCGACTCACGTCAGGTCTATGCACAATAATTCTTGTTTAAATATTTTATTCTTGAAAATTTAACTTCTGTGATTAATTATGTATTGTGTTGCCATTTTTTGATCGCAAATATGACTTTGGAAATTGATCAGATTTCTCACAAATTATTTGATTAAATTTTTTTGAATTGATTTTCTAATTCACACTTAACATGACAGGGCCTTATTATTCCTCCTCCATTTATGGGGTGAGATCGATTATTTTTCCTCCCTCTCTGGTTTACCAGTTGAGGTTGTAGATTGGATGAGTACTCATTAGCTAGCTAGCCACCTCCCTCATTGATTTCGATTAGTGGGGTTGTAGATTGCTTTGTCATGGTGTACAACACGGCATTGATCGTAAATTTTGTGTCATGGCTTAAGTTGTGTATGACTTGGCAACACTGTGTTTATTGAATTATTTGTCTAAATTGTGTTATTATGAGTTTTGATAATTTGTGAAATGTGATTGAGAAATATTTAAATTGTGTTTTGTTAATGAATGATTTATGTATTGTATTTAAAATTTTTATTGTGCACTACTGAGTATTTTTATACTCAGCGATAGCTTATTTCTTGTCATGAGATAAGAGCAAGGAGAAAGCAGCAGAGTGAGCTGCTATTGAATTGAGGACCACACTGATCTTTTTGTACGGGTATTATTTTATACCCTTGTAGTTAATTTTGATGTAAATATTGTAATGTTTTATGTATCAATGTAAAGTTGTGCATTTGTATAATAAATTGTAATAATATTATTTTTGGATTTCCTTCTGTAAATTAAGATTTGTATTTGTCAATTTCATATTATATGCACTATGGATGGAATTATGAAATATTTTAAGTTGATAAATTTTTGGTTGAATTGTGGAATGATTTGAACTGTGTTGATTTGAGATTAATTGGAGGTTGGGAGTTGTGGAAAATTATTGGAAGTGTTTTTCTTAGGTATTTGAAGAACTATTTTCTCAAAATACAGACGGTACTCTGCCGAAATTTTTATAAAATTTGCGGAAAAATAAAAATGAACAAAAATTTTTACTAGTTTATAAGCTTTGAATAAATGATTTTAATTCCTACCAAAATGCTCACCACTTCCAAAATGCAAGAAAATAGTTTTAAAATCCCTTTGTAGTGTACTTAATGAATTATCGATAGGTGAAGTTCGGTAGTTTATTAGGTATTCTACGGGATCATGTTATGCCTTACAGAGGGGTAACGTGTGACAACCCCAGTAAAAGAAAAATCAGAGAAAGCTGAGAAATCAGAAAAAGATAAGGGGAAAAAGTTAGTAGAGCCAAGTTCTGGTGGTACCTCTGGAAAGAAGAAGAAATTTAGTGGACCCAGCAGAGGTCGAGGTGAAAGATTTGGAAGGGGCAGATTTTCTGGACAGAGACCCCCTAAGTCTGGTCAGCAGTCAAGTAGGGGTTCATATCCTGCCCGCTCTTGTGAGACTTGTGGCAAGATTCATGGGGGAGAATGCTATTGGGCAACAAGAGCCTGCTTTAACTATGGAGGCAAGGGCTATTTAGCTAAAGACTGTACTAGTGCTCCTAGATTCGGTCTAGCTCCTACTATGAAATTGGTTTTGACACTTTGAAATGAACTTGTTTTGATTAAAATCTCATAATTCATGTTTTGTATTTAATTCTCATGTTCATTCCAATTTTCGAATAAATGTGATTTAAATTCTGCATAAAAATTATTTTAGTATGTTGTGCACCACTGAGTCCTAGTACTCAGTGATAGCTGTTATTGCTGTCGCAGATATAGATACTAGAGGAGCAGCAGATTGAGCTGCTGAGGATTGAGGAGCTACCTGCTTTGAAACTATCGGGTATAATTTATACCTTGACTGTAAAAATTTATTTTGATGTATATAATGTATGTAAAGGTATGGACATGTAAAACTGGTATTTAGCAGTTTGTATAAAGTTTGTATAAAGTTTGTAAGAAATTTTAGTTTGAATTTCTCTTAGTGTAAATTTTTGTAATGATGTATATAAATTGTTTTATCTTTAATGAAATATGAATGGAAGTATTTTGCTTAAAATTGAATTAAATAGATTAATGGTATTTTGATGATTATTGAATATTGGAAATTGTGGATTTGAATTTTTGGAAATTGGTAAATGATGTTGAAATTGATTGGGATGGTTATGAATTTGAAGAAATTGTTGAGACAAATTATTGGAAGTATTTTTTTTTAGGTATTTGAAAAACTGTTTTCTCAAAATACAAACGGCACTCTGCCGAAATTTCTATAAAATTTGCGAAAAAATAAAATGGGCCAAAAATTTTAACTAGTTTTTAACTTTAATTAAATATTTTAATACCTATTAGAAAATGCTCACCACTTATAAAAAGTAAGAAAATTGTTTTAAAATCCCTTGTAGGGTACTTAATGAGTTATCGGTAGGTAAAGTTCGGTAGTTCATTAGGTGTTCTACGGGATCATGTTATGCCTCACAGAGGGGTAAGGTGTGACACAGCACCCACAGCTGTTCAGAAATTAATACCAGGTAAAATTTCGAGACAAAATTTATTTTAAGGGAGGGAGAATTGTAACACCCCTATTTGCATAGCCTAGTATATTTCACTGTTCTGGTAACCGGTGTCGGTCCGGACAATTAAGAGAAGTAGAACCACGTCTAAGACACCTAGAGAAGCTCTGAACGCAAATAATTAGTAATTGTCAATTAGTTAAGTATAAATAAGAAAAATAAAACACGAGAAGTTAAATGAGCCGAGAGTCACAGCGATGGGTGACCTTTTCGGGAACAACTGCGAGGTCAATTTAAACTCAAATTTCGAATCATAAAATGTGACGCTGCGGTCCTTAGGACTATTGCGAACACAGTGGAAAAGAGAAAATCACAAAAAAGAATTGTTAGACCGGTCAAATAATTAATTCAGGAATCCGAAAGAAATATTAAATTATTTGCAAACTGGATCGAACTGGCGAGGGGCAATTTGGTCAATTGACCTCTAGAGCTGACTCTTGACCTGACTGTCAAATAAAATCGGAGAAAAAAAAATTTGGGATCAAAAATTAAATTAAAGAACTAAAGAAAAATAAATGAAAAAGGAAAAAGAAAAAAAAATTGAAAAAGTTTATTACATCATGCATGACATCATGCATGATGCAATAAACTTAATAATTAAAAAAAATTGAAATTTTTATTGGATAATTGTGAATTAAAGTAGATTAAAATAACAAAATAAAAGAACATTTTTTTTGTCTTCTTCCTCATATTGCCGCCCCATCTCTCTCTCCCAAGCTCTCTCCCAAAACTCCATTGGAGCATCACACCCAAGCTTCATAAACCATAAATCCCACCATAGAAAACTTACTTACCATCATTAAACATTGTTAACTTCACTTGAAAAGAAGTTTGAGCAAGAAAAGAAAAGAGGAAAAGGAAGGAATTGAGGAAGAGGAACTTCAAGTGAGGTAAGCAATCTAAATTGAAAATTTTAGTTTATTAGTTGTGTTTGTGGTTTGAGTAACCTAAAAATTAACTTACAATCAAAAGAAAACATCTTTGGAGGACCAAAGGGAAATTCGGCCAGCCTATGTGGGGGTATGATTTGCATGAGTTTGATTGAGTTAAAAGTGTACATGAGCTTGAATGAGTTGAGAAATTATGTTTATATGTTTTGATTTAGCAAAATGTAACAAAATTAGTGAGTTAGGGTTTTGGACCTAGGGTTTGAGAGACAAAATTTTGAGAATTGGTCATGTATGACTAATTGTGGTATGTTAGAAGTGTTGGAATCAAAGGGAAATTCGGATTGGTTATGGACATTCTACAAGCAGCAGGACCAAGGTCCATTTCACGGACCAAAAATGAAAATTTACCCGCCCAATTAGTATGAGGCCAATTAGAAATGAAACTAGACACAAAATGTCACATTTTTTATCTAGGAATCATGCCCAGAAAGTGACCATAGCATAGTGAACAAATTGGCCAAATCCGAATTAGGCAATCTGACCTATACAAAAATGACTAAATGAACAGTATTTATTCATTTGGCCATAACTTGGGCTAGGTAGGTCCAAATGACCTACAATTTTACCAGTAGAAAGCTGAGACATAGCTCTACAACTTTCATGAAGAACAAAAATCAAAATTTTGCCCTTAACCAAGTCATTTAGCCACTCAAAATTAGCGACCTAAAACTGCCAAAACCAGGTTTTGTGCCCATAAAATCTGGGTTAGACCAATCCGGCAGCCATGTTCAAATGGCTATAACTTGAGCTACAAAACTCCAAATGGAGTGATTTAAAAAGGGAAATAAAGTTAAGACAATAAGGAACAATTTCTATGAAGAAAACTTAGCCAAATTCTAATAGCAACATGACCAATGGAACAGTACAAAACAGGAAACCAAAATTAAAAATTGGCAATTTTGCCTAAAAGACTTAAGTTTTGAGAAAACAACCAAAACCAACAAAATTGGTAACCAAAATGTGGTATGCTATAGTTGGAGTCCCCATACCTTTTAAGTATAAGAAAGTTAATATTTTGACTTGAATAGTACCATGAATAGTAACCTCAACATGAAAATTTTCAAGAATATAAGTTTAAGCATATTGGGATTAATTATTAGAAATATTGTAAGGCAAAGATACTGAGATACTATAAATTTCGTGCTTCAGCTGAAAAAGACCCGGAAGGTCCGGAAGGTCTAAGAGACTGAGTCAAGGCCTAGAAGCGACTCACGTCAGGTTTGTGCACAATAAGCCTTATTTAAGCATTTTATCATTGAAAAATTGAGTTAGTACGCATTATGAAATTTCTGTGTTAATTATGAGTTTAAGAATTTTTGTGTTGCCACTTTGTGAATGAAAAAGTGACTTTGGAAATTTAGTGTGATTTGCATGAAATATTTGAACAAATTGCTCTAAATTGATTTCGGATTCACACTTAGCATGACAATGCCTTATTATTCCTCCTGCATTTATGGGATTGAGATCGATTATTTTCCTCGCTCTCTAGGGTTATAGATCGGATGAGTACTCATTAGCTAGCTAGCCACCTCCCTCATTGATGTCGATTAGTGGGGTTGTAGATTGCTTTGTTATGGTGTATAACGTGGCATTGATCTGAAATTTTGTGTCATGGCTTAAGTTGTGTATGAATTGGCAACACTGTGTTTATTAAATTATTTGACAAAATTATACTATAATGAGTTTTGATAATTTGTGAAATGTGATTGTGAAATATTTAAATTGTAATTTATCAATGAAAGTTTTAAGTACTGCATTTCGAATTTTTATTGTGCACCACTGAGTATTTTTATACTCAGCGATAGCTTATTTTGTTGTCGCAGATAAGAGCAAGGAAAAAGCAGCAGGGTGAGCTGCTGAATTGATAAGGACTTCACTGATCTTTTTGTACGGATATTTATTTATACCCTTGTAGTTATTTAATGTAAATATTGTAATATCATATGTATTAATGTAAAGTTGAGCAGTTGTCCAGTAAATTGTAATATTGTTATTTGGATTTTCTTTTTGTAAATTAAGATCTGTATTTATAAATTAAGTACTATATGCAATGTGAATGAATTTATGAAGTATTTGAGATGACAAATTTTGATTGAATTGTGTTGACTTGAGTTGTTTTGGTGTTGGGAGTTGTGAAAACAATTATTAGAAGTGTTTTTATAGGTTTTTGAAGAACTATTTTCTCAAAATATAGACGGCACTCTGCCGAAATTTTTCCAAAAATTACGTAAAAATAAAAGTAGACAAAAATTTTTACTAGTTTTGAAACTTCAATTAAATGTTTTTAATTTCTACTAAAATGCTCACCACTTCCAGAATGTAAGAAAAAGGTTTTAAAATCCCTTGTGGGATACTTAATGAGTTATCGGTAGGTTGAGTTCGGTAATTCATTAAGTATTTTACGGGATCATGTTATACCTTACAGAGGGGTAAAGTGTGACAAAACAACTTCATAGAAGCTTCATAGAGAACCTACACTCTCCAGATTTTTACTCCACTTACAAGATATTTTGAGGGGATAATTCTACTTGTTGGGCATTATGGAAACTGAGTTTGAATATTTGTGTTCTTGATTTATGAATGATTGATTTGAAGTTGGTATTCCTAATTTTTATTTATGTTCTAGGTTTGTTGGTCATTTTCATTATTTTTATTAAAAATGCTAAATGATTTTTGTTATTAAAAAAAAAACTTTATCTTATTATTAAAAATTATTTTAACTTTTGTTTATAAAAAAATTATGTTAATTTAAGCTTAAATAAAATTTTTTTTTTTAATTTAACTAAAAAGATCAAATTTATCTTAAGGGATAGATTTTAAATTTGTTCCAAAAATTTATTTATAGGATAAAGTTTAAAAAAGCCAAAAGTTATTTTTGTCTTAATGTTTAAGTTGGATCAATTAAATCCCATTCTATTCTAATTTCAACTATATTAGCCTAAAACTCTAGTGTAACCATTACAGTTAGGGCTCTGCATGGTTCTTAAAATTTTGAACCGAATCGAAGAATTATATTAAACTAAATTTATTTTCATATTTTGATTCAATTTTAATTCTTCAATAAGAATTATACCAAAACTGAACCGAAAACTAAATTTATATATTTCTATTTTTTTCAAATATATTATATACCTTAATATAATTATATATATTTATATATATATATATATATGTGTAATTACAAAGTAAATACAAAATAATATTATATTTTATTTTTTTATTTTTTTCTAATAATTTTAATTATAAATGCATTAGTTTATCTTATAATTCTTAATTATAAGTGCACTATTATACTATATATATGCTTAATTCATAATTATATTTATATCTTATAGTTAAATATTATATAATTAATAAATAACTAAAAATTACATTATGTGATGTACTTATATTATTATGTTTTATAATATACTTATTCTAAATTATATATGTATAATATGCTTACCCTAAATTATATATGTATTTTATAACGAAAAAAAATATTATATGATATATTATGTATTAATAAAATTACTTCAAAATTTAAAATATAATTTAAATACTTTTTATAAAAATAATTACATTTCAGAATCAAGAACCGTACCATAATTATATCAAACCAAATTGAAACTAAAGAATCAAAAACCGTATTGAACCGGAACCTAAATAATGAAAAACAAACCATATAAAATTTTGATTCAATTCTGATTTTTAGGCAGGCAGGTCTCGAATCGGAGCTGAAACCGTTTATGGTTCTGTCTTTATGTTTGTCTTTTTCTATCCCATTCCTCTCTTCTTTCTCTTCCCTCTTTTGCCATTGTGGTTGCTAACCGCCACTTACCGCACAATTTCTCTCTTGAACATAATGCTCAATAGTTTTCTAAAATAGTTAAACTATCCTAACTCACTTCTTGTATAATAATAAGAATAATAACAATTCATTTTTGCAAAACAAAAGACGAAAAAAAAAGACTGGTCTGAATGAAAAACAGTAAGCTATGAGATAGAAAGAATGTATTTGTTGCAAAATTTTAAATTTTTTGTCACTTCATTTCAAATCATGTACCATGTTTTTTCTTTTCTTTTAGAGAAAAAAAAAGAAGTTTAACTGAGCTTTGACCTTCTGTACTAAAGAATTTATTGTTAGCTTGCTAAACAAAATTTGAGGGACTAGACCCACCTCATTCGTGGCAGATGCCACTTCTTTTGTGTCTCGCCAAAGGGAACATTAGAATGTGGTCATATTCAATTTTGTAGTCATGCAACCAAAAATCAAGACTCATTTCCCACATGCTGATATCCTCCTTCGTCTGTAGCACTTCAAATCCCCATTAATATCATATTTTGTTTCCATGTTGAAAGTGTTTGAAGCACTGTTGCTATTGTCTTTGTTTTCCTTGTTGAAAGTGGAATCCTCAACTGAGCACTCTAGATTGATTTCACCAGCAAACGGTTCACATTCTAAGTCAACTGGGTTCACCTATTGATGAAAACAAGTGAAAGAGAGAAAAGAAAAATAAAAAAATTAGCCGGGATTAAATGAGTTGCAGAAAAATGCAAGACAAGAATATATCAACGGGGTTACTGGATGAATAGGCCCTGTTCCTTCGCTACCGCTACAGCTATTGCTTCCAGCAACACTAGTTAAATAGAAATTGTCAGTACTTAACAAGCATTATAAGCAAACTCAAGGACCAAAATTCTGAACAAGATAAAAAAGGACAAGACAAAATAAACCAATTTGCTAAGCAATGCAGATAGATATACATATTCCAATCAGACAGGAAGGATTTAAAGTCATGTGGTAGAAGGAAAATGAAGTTACGAGCACCAAGATTTAAGGGTATCAAACTTTCATTGGAGAGCACAAATTAAATGAATAATGCAATGTTTTTCTTTTTTTTTTTTCTTAATTTTTTCTGGCAAACATTTCATCTAAGCCTCATTTAAATAGGTGTGAATTTCTAATGATTTTTTGTAGAAGTAAATTGAGAGTTTAGGTTGAATGTTTTCATTTAAATGAGTTTATCTTTCAACAGATTATTAGGGAAAACTAATTGTATGTGCTTCTGCTAGTTTTCTTTGATTAAGAAGAATAACTTCTGTAAATAATAATGGATAAATTTTCTTTGATTTCTTGTATGTTATGGACCAAAATGTTAGAAATTGTAAATCCTAGATTCAACAGTCTTCACATATTGGAGAATATTCTAGTGAATTAATCTGTCACATGAAAAAGCATGTAGAACTAAGATTACTCTAACAACTTATTGAAGGAATAAAGCATCAGATAATCATTATTAATTGTGTATATGTTTACTATGAATTATCAAACATCTGTCTTTTCTGCAACTGTTTCATAAATAAGTATGCGTATAAAGCCTCTTCCTCTTTAAAATGCACTTCCTTTACATTTATTTTTTTTAGCAAACATCAGAGAATATTGAATTAGTCAAGAGGATTCAGAAATCATCAAGAACAAAAGTGGAGACAACAGGAGGCACATCCTCCAAATCCTTTCTCAGGTTAACTACAAATTTACCATTACTTTTTCCATAAGAGAAAAAAAATTAGATCATTGTATATAGTTTTTATTTTTCTTTTATTTCCTCTGTCAATTTTCTAGATAAAGTAAGTGAGAGAGACAACACATACTTGACTTGTCCTTGTTTGACAATTCCAACCTCAATTTGGTCTGCTTGAACTACGGCAGAGATAACACTAGATCCATCAAGATTAATATTATCACCACTTCCACTGGCATCATCATGTAGCCTAGATTGGACTTCTGCAAGATGGACTACAAGAACATGTCTGACAGTTAGTATGATAGCACCAATAATTTATTTACAGTCAACCAACGTAAGTTATACTAAATAGACCTTTTGATGGCAGTGATTCGGCAGAGGCTCTTAATATCTTGTGGCACATTACAGTATCCTGGAAATCCAAGAAAGTGTAATCTACAAATTGTAATCTCTCAGAGTCTGTCATTTTTGAAAATCCAAATGAACCAGTCCACGTGTTTAACACACTAGAAACAGCAGGCAAAATGAGTCTCTGGACTCCTAATTCCTTGAGTTTCTGAAGGAAAGAACAATGGTAAAGAGCACAGTAAGAAAATTATTCCCCAAAAGAAAAATCAACTATTGGAAACATAATAATCTTTTGAACTTGTCTTTTTCTTTTTAAATATAAACCCAATCCCTCCCAGAGACAAGGCCTTGTCCCTGGGAAACTTATTCATTTCTATTGCTTTGTAACCGGTATTTTAGTATCATCAGATTAATTAGCACACTCGCCTAAAACAAAAATGTCATCTTAATCCTACATGCCAATATAATGGCTATTTAAGCATAGAAGGTTCAAATTTCAGCAAAATTCAATATTGAAGTTTGAGGCAAAAAACGCAAGCTGAATAACACCTTACACGCTCTCATATACAGAAGGTTACCTTTTCCAGCACATTCATTAGAATGCGACACATTCCAAGCCGACGATACTGAAATCTAGTACCAACAAGTGGTATTTCAGCCACCTTCTCTCCATAGACCCTAGATCAAGAAAACAACAGTGATGCAGTCAAGGAAGATTAGATTTAGGAATTATTTTGATTTAATTGTAAATTGTGAAATTAAGATAATTAGTTCAGATTTTCTAGTACAACTAGAAAGTTTAGATTTCTACTTTTCAGGGGTTAAATTACTATTTAGTGTTATGGAAAGTCAATATGTTTTATATAATCCTAATTAGTAGATTTTACATATTCCTATTTAGTGTAGGATTTATATTCCTGTTTGGTGCAGGATTTATATTCCTAAATTGGTAGGATTTATATTCCTAATCTATGTAGCATAGAAACTGAAATGCAGACACCGGAAACGCAAAAACGGACACAGGAAAATAGCAATTTGAAAAATATAGGAAATGAAAACGTGAGGGAAATGCGTAAATATAGAAAAAATAATACATAAATAAAAAAAAATTTATGGAATTAATTTAGAACTAATAAATCTATAATATTGATAATTTACTTATATTTAACTTATCATTGTTAGCATTTTCATTTATTTTTATTGTTAATATTAATAGTATTATTGAATTTAGTTTGCTCTATTATTGAAAAAGAAATTTAAAATTAGTATAAGTAGATAGGAAAATTATTCTAGAACTTGCTATTTTATTATAATCTATTATACTTTATTAAGTATTGAAAATAAAAAGAATAAGAAAAGGAAAGAAATTAAAAAGGAAACAAACTGAGGACCAATCAAAAACAAAGAAAGTACATGGCACCTCCCTTCTCTCTTCTATATCTCCCTCTCCTCATTAAAACTAAATCACCTCACCTACACCGTTGTTGCCTCCAGGTGAGTCATCGTCACCTTATGTGTGCGACACGATGTGACTTTGTTCCTGCATCTTTAACTTAATCGATTTTTTTTTTAAAGAAATGCATATCCTAAGAGGAAACATGTGTGCACCTATAGCATATTCCGGACATGATCTTGACACATCTCTTTGTTGTGTCCCGCCATTTCCATGTCGAAAACGTTTCCAGAACAGGGAAACTTCAGATGCTGCCGTTTACATGCTTCGCAATTCCTAATTAAGTAGAATTATAGGAGATTTGTGCCCCCAGGTGAGTCATCGCCTTCTTCTTCTTCTATGTGTGACGTGATGCGGCTTTTGTCCTGTGTTTTTAACCTAATCATGTTCTTTTTTTCAAAGTGCATTTCCTAAGAGGAAACATGTGTCCACCTATAGCATATTCCGAACATGGCCCCAACATGTTTCTTTGTTGTGTACCACTGTTTCTATGTCAAAAACGTTTTCAGAATGAGGAAACTTCAGACACCACTATTTCCATGCTTCGCCGTTCCCAATTAAATAGAGTAAAAATAGAGTAATTATAGGAAATTTGTATATAAATATGTAATCTTCTATTTTATAAAAGAAAATATAATAAAGGTGTAGTCATTTGTGGTTCTCTTCCCTTTCTTTCTTTCTTTCTTTCTTTCTTTCTTATTGTTTTAGTTCTTAAATTCTTAACATGGTATCAGAGAATGGTTTGTTTCTCATTGATTTTTTCCAGTTTCTAGTTGGTTTTCTCACCAGTTCTTTAAGCTTCCTTGTTGAGAAGCTACTGTCAGAGCTGCCATAGTAATACCAGAATTTCTTCCCTTCTTGTTTTTGCTTTATTTTGCCCTATTTCTTTGCATTGCCTACTGCCACCTTAGGTGACAGACCTAGGGTGAACTACTTGCCTAACCACCTACCTGAACAAGAAGAGGGACTGCTGACGTGCCATCCACCCAACTCCAGTAACCGGAAGGCCTGCAAGTGGCCTACACACGCCTCTTTATGTTTCCAGGACCAATCGATGCGCCACACATCTTCCCATCCTCCGGCCTTCATCCCCAGCATCTACTCACTCTCTATAAGTCAACCCAATGAGCTGCTGTTTGGTTAGTGCTCCCTAAATGGTGCTTTTGGTCTTGTTTGTGGCCGTCAACACTCACACAAGGATTATTTGGCTTTGCTTCAGCTTCTTCATTGTTGTTTGGTAACATTCAAATGGTGATTTAGAGATTTGGGGTTTGTGGTGCTTTTGGCACTCTCTTAAAGTGGCACTTTTATTGCTTTCAGTCCTTAGAAAGCATTTTCCTGACTGTTTGAGAGTTGTCTTGGTTTTGGGGCTTTTCTTTTGGTAGATGCTTTGTGTTTTCTGTTGTGGAAGCTACTGCTAGGTATCGTACCTGTCACTGTGACTACTTGGTGGCACTTTGGTGTTCCTTGGGTCGCTATAACGACTGTTTTAAGGGTGTTTTTGGGTTGGTTTGTGGAAGAAACTAATCTGATTGGAGCAGGTCAGGATTATTCTATGTTTTCTTGGGCCATCAATTTTCTACCTCAATTTCTGCATCCCCTGAGCTGTTATGACTAGTAATGAGAATAAAGGGCTGTTATTGTATGGTGAAGAAAGTAGAATAAGAAGATGCAGTGGGAGGACCAAGATGAGGTAGTTGGAGTAGTCAAATAGGTGTTATAGCTGTTATAGCAGTTGTAGTAGCTGTTTTAATTGGCCGGAACAGTTAGCTAGTAGAATAGATGTTGTATAAATAACTAAAAGAGTTGTATCAGAGGACTATCCAAGAAATATGGAGACTACAGTCAATTTTCATCTCTAATTCTCTCTATTCTCTTCTGTCTAAGTTCTCGTTCTCTCTATATTCCTTCTCCTTCTATTTCTCTTTCCCTTTCTTTCTCCACTTCTCTCTAATTTCTGCTCTTCTCTGGAATTGAGAAACCTACCCCATAACAAGTGGTATCATAGCTTGATTTCAATTGGGCATTGTTTCGAATCTGCTAAGGGGGTTGAACTGATGGCTTGGTGCATGGCAGGCCCTAAATTCCAGGTTCATTTTTCTTGAAACTGCGCTTCTTCTTTTTCTTCTTCCTCTTTCTATTTCTTCTTACTTCTTTCCCTGAAATTTCTTCCCTTTCTTTCCTCTATTTCTTCTTCCTTCTCTCCTTGAAATTTCCTCCCTTTCTCCCCTCTATTTCATCCCTTCTTTACCTTTATTTTCACTTTTCCGTCTTTACAGAACCTTCTTCTTCTTCCTCTTTCTTTCTTGAATCTTGAATCAAATTCTTTCTTCTTCTCTTACTTTCTGATTTTTCTTCTATTCCCTTCTTTAATTTCTCATTTCTAGCATTTGAAGAAACCTATTAAAGCAATATGGGAATGTAGAAGTTAGGGGTTCTGTTTATTGTAAAATTAGCAAATTTAGAGTTTTTATTATTTAAGAATTTTATTAGGTTTAGTATTTTATTTAGGAATTTTATTCTTATTAGGTAGTTTATCTTATTTCTAATTGGGAAAGAATTAGGGTTTTAAAATTCTAATGTGATTAGAATTCCTATTTCTATAAATAGGATCTAGAATTTCTACTATTATTAGCTTTGGACTATAATTATTGTTGAAATTAATAAAATTATTGAGAATTAGTTCTCTCTTTTCCTAAGTCTCAGTTCCTTGTTCCTCTTTGTTCTATATCACCTATTTCTTAAAATTCTAAGAATTTTTGTTATTCCCTCATGTTTTCCTTATCCTTCTATTTTGAGAACCAAAATCTTTTCAAAATTCTAGAAATATCAAGAAAGTTACTAAATTATTTTCTCTCAATTTCTCTCTTTCTTTATGTAACTGTCAAGAACAGATTCTCTTCTTCCCTGTTTTCTATCTCTCTTCTTTTCTTCAGCTGTAACTCTGAATTATTGAGAATTAGTTCTCTCTTTTCATAAGTCTCAGTTTATTGTTCCTCTTTGTTCTATATCACCTATTTCTTAAAATTCTTGGAATTTTTATTATTCCTTCATGTTTTCCTATCCTTGTTTCTCTAGAACCAAATTCTTCTCAAAATTCTAGAGATATCAAGAAAGTTACTAAATTGTTTTCTCTCAATTTCTCTCTTTCTTTCTGTAACTGTCAGGAATAGATTCTCTTCTTCTCTGTTTTCTATCTCTCTTCTTTTCTTCAGCTATAACTCTAATTTGCATAGACCTACAAATGAGATGAATCAAAATGATCTGGAAAGCTAACACATAGACCTACAAATTTGATTTACAGACCTTACTGAAATTTTGAAGGTAAGACCCTTGAATTGGGATTACAAAGTTGATCTGAAAAACCTAGAAACCTGAAAATTCTAAACTTGAGTACTGACCGATTATGGCAAAAATGCCATAATTTTGCCTACAAAGCGCAAATGTAATGATTCAAAACCAAAATCTTCATAAGACCTAGAACTACAACTTTAATGTTTTGACCAAAACTCGTAACCAAATGCAACTTAGGAAATTGCTAAGAGAAATCAGAATTACTAATCTGAAATTCTGCACTGACATATTTTTCGCAAAATTTCGATTCACGCTAAAAAAAATTTGCAGAATTTCAGATCTGCCACGGGAGTAAAAAAAAATTGAATTGCAACAGCAAAAAAAAGAAAAAGAAAAAGGAGGCAGATTTGGTGTGGCACAAATAGGGTTCACTACACACCCTAAATTATTAAATTTTTACCTAGGTTTTTGCTTCTTTACTGTTTCATTTGTTTCAATTTCTAATAATTTAGTATCTTATTCCATTTTCTTTGAATTCTAGAGTCCTTTATCATTCTATCTTTGTATTCGTCTTTCTGTTGCTTGTTTTTATTTCGTGTCTTCAGTCTTATCTTGAATTTCAATTTTGTTGAATATTACAAGTTGGTTACTTTTAGTGAGTTTGGTTAGTTCCTTAAAGAGCTAAAAGGAAAATTAAGTAGTGGAAAAAGGCAAGAGTGTGTGTGCACAAAACAGGATAAAAGCCTAAATTGTGTGAGATACCAGTGGAGTGACATTGATTGAGGGTAAACACGTGAGGGAGTGTTTGTGAGGATATTTGCTAACATTCTTTTGTAGGTTTTCCAATTATGTCACACAAAAATAGTGAAGAAAAGAAATAAGATCAATTGTTCATGATGCAAGCTATTCAACAATAGTATGAGCAACTGACTTTGATGGTTGGAGACATGAAGAATCAAATGGAAAGGCAAGAGGCTAGACTAAATAGGCAAGAAGCTACTATAGGTAACTTGCAGAGGGAGAGGCCTAATGCTAGGAGACAAGCTAGACATAACAAGAATAACCCTCCCCCTAAAGAGCTCAAATATGAGAAGGATGAGGAAGATGAGAATAATGATGATCGGACTTCAATCACAAATGAGGACAGATTTTATCAGAGGAGAGAAAGGCATGAAAGAAGGTCGAGGAGAGATGACAGGGGTAGAGATGGTGTTGATCGAAACATTGGGAGCGTTAAAATGAAAATTCCATCTTTCCAAGGGAAGAATGATCCAGATGTTTACCTTGAGTGGGAAAGCAAAGTTGAGCTAGTCTTTGATTGCCACAACTATTCAGAAGAAAAAAAGGTAAAACTTGCTGCTGTTGAATTTACCGACTATGCTCTTGTATGGTAGAAGTGGTATTAATTGAAGATAAGTTGAGAGAAGGGAGATTAAGGTGGTTTGGTCATGTGAAGCGTAGATATACGGAGGTTCCAATTAGACAAGTAGAGAATATTACGGTAGAGGATGGAAAGAAAAGAAGGGATAGACCTAAACTGACTTGGAGGAGAGTAGTACAATATGACCTAGAAGCATTACACATTTCCGAGGATTTAATCCAAAATCGTTTAGAGTGGAGAAAGAGAATCCATATAGCTGACCTCAAATTTTTGGGATAAAGGCTTAGTTGAGTTGAGTTGAGTTGCTCTTGTATGGTGGGATCAAGTGATTTTAAGCAGGAGAAGAAATAGAGAGAGGTCTATTGATACATGGGATGAGATGAAAGCTATCATGAGAAGAAGATTTGTCCCTAACCATTATTATAGAGAATTGCATCAGAGGCTGCAGAGACTTACACAAGGAACAAAGAGTGTGGAAGAATACCATAAGGAGATGGAGATGGCTATGATTTAGGCAAATGTTGAGGAGGACAGAGAAGTCACAATGGCTCGATTCTTAGGTGGTTTGAATAAAGAAATAGCTGATTTAGTTGAGTTGCAGCATTATGTGGAGCTAGAGGACATGGTGCATATGGCCATGAAAATTGAAAAGCAGCTTAGGAGGAAAGGGATGCTGAGGTATAGGAGTAACACAAGTTTAGTTCCTAAGAGCTCATGAAAATCGAATTGGCCTAAGAAGGAGGATAAGGCTGTTTCTAAGCCTAAACATGAAGAAAGTAAGAGTAAGCATCATGGGGATAACAAAGATAAAGGTATGAACTCTTTCCAATCTCAAAGAAATAGGGATATAAAGTGTTTTAGATGTTTGGGGACAGGTCATATTGCTTCACAATGCCCCAATAAAAAGGCAATGATCTTAAGAGATAATGGAGATACAGAGACTGAGAGTGATGAAGATAGTGATTCTATGCCTCCATTAGAATATGCTACTGATGTGGAGTATGCTGTAGAAGGG
Organism: Hevea brasiliensis; assembly: GCF_030052815.1. Classification (NCBI taxonomy): domain Eukaryota; kingdom Viridiplantae; phylum Streptophyta; class Magnoliopsida; order Malpighiales; family Euphorbiaceae; genus Hevea; species Hevea brasiliensis. Next base: position 87,062,129 of record NC_079493.1, on the reverse strand, counting down.
AGTGCATTAGTCACTAGGAGAGCATTGAACATACAAGTGAAGGGAGAGGTTGGTGAAGAGGAGCAAAGGGAAAATATATTTCATACTAGATGCCGCATTAAGGATAAAGCATGTAGTATGATAATAGATGGAGGTAGTTGCAGCAATGTAGCTAGTACACTATTGGTTGAGAAATTGAAGTTGCCTACTTTGAAACATCCTAGGCCATACAAGTTACAATGGTTGAATGAATGTGGAGAAGTTAAGGTGACTAAGCAAACATTAGTTGTTTTTTCCATTGGTAGATATCATGATGAGGTTATATGTGATGTAGCGCCCATGCATGCGGGTCATCTGTTGCTTAGTAGACCATGGCAGTTTGATAAGCGAGTGATACATGATGGTTACAGAAATCAATATTCTTTTGAAAAGGATGGCCGAAAGATAACATTGGCTCCATTAACTCCTAGACAAGTATATGAGGATCAAGTGAAGTTGAGAAGATCAATTGAGAAGGAAAACACTCGTGAGGCTGAGAGTAAAAGTGTAGAAAAAGGAGAGGCTGAGAGTTCTAATGAGGAGAAGAGAGTGATTGAGAGTAAAAATAAAGAGAAAAATAGAGGAGTGAAAAGTCATTGAGTGAGACTGGAAAGAGAGTGAATCCAGTGCAAAAGGAGAGCAAAGAGAGAAAAATGAGTTTATTTGCAAAAGAAAGAGATGTTAAAAGTGCATTTTTTGCTAAAAAGCCAATGATTGTACTTATGTACAAGGAGGCTTATTTGAATCTTGTTGAACTTAACAATTCTTTGCCTAGTTCTGCTGTTTCTCTTTTACAAGAGTTTGAAGATGTCTTTCCTGAGGATATGCCTAATGAGTTGCCACCTATTAGAGGGATTGAACATCAGATTGATTTTGTTCCTAGAGTAGTAATTCCTAATCGACCAACTTACAGAAGTAATCCTAAGGACACAAAGGAACTTCAGAGGCAAATTGAGGAGTTATTGGCAAAAGGGTATGTGAGAGAAAGTATGAGTCCATGTGTAGTTTCGGTGCTATTAGTGCTTAAGAAGGATGGTTCTTGAAGGATGTGTGTTGACTGTCGAGCTATCAATAAGATTACGGTAAAATATAGATATCCCATTCCTAAGCTAGATAACATGTTAGATGAATTGCGTGGTGCTTGTGTCTTTTCGAAAATTGATTTGAAAAGTGGATGCCACCAAATTAGAATAAAAGTAGGAGATGAGTGGAAAACTACTTTCAAAACAAAATATGATTTATATGAGTGGTTAGTTATGCCTTTTGGATTGACTAATGCACCTAGTACATTCATGAGATTAATGAACCATGTTTTGCGTGCATTCATTGGCAAGTTTGTAGTAGTATACTTTGATGATATATTAGTGTACAGTAAAAAAATGGAAGTACATATGCGTCATTTGAGGTGTGTGTGTTTGAAGTGCTTAGAAAAGAGAAATTGTATGCTAATCTTAAAAAGTGTACTTTTTGCATAGAAAGAGTTTTGTTTTTGGGTTATGTGATTAGTGCCAAAAGTATTGAGGTGGATGAAGAGAAGGTGAAAGCTATCCATGACTAGCCGATTACTACATCTGTTACTGAGGTACATAATTTACATGGTTTAGCTAGTTTTTATGGAAGGTTTGTTAAGGATTTCAGTACTTTAGCTGCACCTTTGACCGAGATTGTTAAAAAGAATGTTGGCTTTACATGAGGTAAGGAACAAATCGTGCTTTTAACTTAATTAAAGATAAGTTATGTTCTGCCCCATTACTGAGTCTTCCTGATTTCACTAAAATATTTAAAATAGAATGTGATGCTTTTGGGATTGGTATAGGTGCTATTTTGATGCAAGAGAGATATCCTATTGCATATTTTAGTGAAAAACTAAATGGTGCAGCATTGAACTACTCAACGTATGACAAAGAGCTTTATGCCTTGGTGCGAGCATTGGAGACATGGCAGCATTACTTGTGGCCAAAGGAGTTCATGATTCATTCTGACCATTGAGTCATTGAAACACTTGAAGGGGCAAAACAAGCTCAACTGTAGGCATACCAAGTGGGTAGAATTTATTGAGACTTTTTCTTATGTTATCCAGTATAAGCAAGGTAAGGAAAATATAGTTGCTGATGCATTGTCATGTAGGTATGCTCTTATCTCTACTCTTAATGCTAAATTGTTAGGTTTTGAGTATGTGAAAGACTTGTATGCTAAGGATTCCGATTTTGCTGTTGTTTATGATGCATGTGAGAAAACTACTTTTCAAAAGTTTTATAGGCATGATGGGTTTTTATTTTGTGAGAATAAATTATGTGTGCCTAATTGCTCTATGAGGGAGTTACTTATGCGTGAGTCACATAGTGGCGGTCTCATGGGATATTTTGGGGTTACTAAGACTTTGGATACATTGAGAGAACACTTCTTTTGGCCTCATATGAAAAAAGATATGGAGAGAGTGTGTTCTAGGTGTATCACATATAAGAAAGCAAAGTCTAAGGTCTTACCTCAAGGCCTATATACACCTTTGCCTGTACCAAGTGAACCATGGGTTGATTTGTCTATGGACTTTATTTTGGGGTTGCCTAGGTCTAGGGAAGGTAAAGATTATATATTTGTGGTAGTGGACAGATTTTACAAGATGGCACATTTTATTCCTTGCCATAAAACTGATGATACCACAAATATTGCTGATTTATTCTTTAGAGAAGTTGTGAGGTTGCATGGCATTCCTAGGAGCATTGTTAGTGATAGATATGTTAAATTCCTAAGCTACTTTTGGAAAATCTTATGGGGTAAGTTGGGTACTAAGCTGCTATTTTCTACTACGTGTCACCCACAAACTGATGGACAAACTGAAGTAGTTAACAGAACTTTAACAACTCTTTTGCGTGCTATTGTTAAATAGAATTTGAAATCATGAGAAGGATGTATACCATTTGTTGAATTTGCATATAACCGAAGTGTGCATTCTTCTACTGGTTTTTCACCTTTTGAGATTGTTTATGGGTTTAATCCTTACACTCCATTAGATTAGATTCCTTTGCCTATGCATGAGATTTCAAGTTTAGAAGGAAAGAAGAAGGCTGAATTGATTAAAAGGATCCATGAACAAGCTAAACAGCACATTGAGAAGAAGAATAAGAGATATGCAGTTCAAGCTAATAAAGGAAGAAAGCGAGTTACTCTCCAACCAGGAGATTGGGCTTGGGTGCATATGGGAAAGGAAAGATTTTCAATTCAAAGGAAGTCTAAGCTTCATCCTAAAGGAGATGGTCCATTTCAAGTGGTGGCCAAGATTAATGACAATGCTTAGAAGTTGGATCTCTCCGGTGAATACAATGTGAGTGTTACTTTTAATGTTGTTGATCTTTCCCCTTTTGATGTAGGTGAAGATTCGAGGATGAATCCTTTTGAAGAGGGAGGGGATGATGGAAATCAACAAGAACAACAAGATCCTAAGAATGTTCGTGAGATAATTCAAGATGCAATTGCACAAGAAACTACAATCACAAGGACTAGAGTTAAGAAGATGCAAGAGTTGATTGAGGAAGTAGTTGCACAAGAAGCTAATATGGAGATACAACCAATAAATTGGGGTTACAAGAAGATGGGAAGTGGCTTAATTTGCTCCAAGTTTGCATGGGTGATGATCAAAAAATATTTGGATAGAATTGATGGATAGTTATGCAAATTTAGTATCTTTTTTTTTTTTATCTAGGACAAATCTGAATAGTTTTATTTAATTATTTTTTGTCAGATATATGTTTTAGGCCTTATTTATGTGTTTTTGAGTCTTAAGTAGGAGTGCAGCCCACTCCAGGATTTTTATTAGTTTTTAGGGTTTTATCTTATTGTTTTTAGCGTAGAGAATTAGAGTTTCAATAGTATATATAAGACTAACTTAATACTTTTTGAGGAGAACATTACTTTGGATTAAATTAATACAAAAGAGGAATTTTTCTTAAGTTCTTTCTTGAACTAAACTAAACTCTTCAAAAGTGATTAATCTTGTAGGATTTAACAATCTTTACATTCTTGGTTCTTGTTTGATTATAAACTTTGGGTCAAGAATCCTTAATTCTACCTTTAAATTATCTTGGTTTTCAATTCTATACAATTGATAAGTGAAGGTATTCTTTGGTGTCTGAACTTGATTTTGGCTTTCTTGGGATTATAAACCAAACCTGTTCGTGGGTTTCAAGGCATCGTTCTTGAGGTTCGCATCACAAGGTGTCTTGTTCGCATCACTGCCCCTCTTATTGGAAACCTTGGCCGCTGATTGGCCTTCAGTTAAGCTCCAGTGACCGGACGTGCAGTGTGTGGCTCTCACGCGCCGTCCATTATTTTGCGCCTTAGGTCCATGCGTCAGCGCGTGTGGTGTTCTCTGGCAATGTTTGGCGGTCGAACCTTTGCTCTCGGCGTCACCTCAACTTGATGGTTCCATCCCTATAGGTTGTGTTGGGTTTTGAGGCTTCTTTCTTAGTGGTGCTTGAAAACCTTGCTTTTTGGGTTACTGTTTCAAAGGGATCTGCTAATTGGAGGTAGTTTCTTGGGTTAAAGGACAATGGCTGAAGGTGAGAACAAGACTAATGTAGTTTCGATGATGACTAAAATCACCAAAAACTCAACGGCTTGAATTACTTGGAATGGAGCAAGACAATTCGGATTTATTTGCGGAGCATGATAAGAATGATCATCTCACAAATGATCAACCAGATGATGATACCAAGGAAGCTTGGCTGAGGAAAGATGCCCATTTGTTCTTACAGCTTCAGAATTCAATTCATAGTGAGGTAATGAGTCTTATTAATCACTGTGAGTAAGTCAAGGAATTAATGGATTATTTAGAATTTTTTTATATTGGCAAAGGCAATATTTATCGCATATATGATATTTGTAAAGCATTTTATCAACCTAAGGTGGATAAGACTCTTACAACATATTTTATAGAATTTAAACGTATTTATGAAGATTTTAATGTTCTATTACCATTCAGTCTTGATGTAAAGGTGCAATAAGCTCAACGTGAGCAAATGGCGGGTGTAAGTTTTCTTATTTGTTTACCCTCAAAATATAATACTGTTAAATCTATTATTTTCTCCAGTTCTGAGATTTTCTCTCTGCATGATACCTTTAAACGTGTCCTTCATATAGCGGGTACTCAATTTTCACAACCCACTAATGGTGCTTTTATTAGTCGAATTTTGAGCAGACAACAAGGAAATAGAGGAGGATATAGAGGAGGGGTTACTAAAAGAAATAATCAACGTAATGGGGAGGCTAGTTCTAATCAGAACTAGGGAGGAGTCATTTGTTATCATTATTATGAGCCTAGACACACAAAACATAATTGTTTGAAACTTCAAAGGAAAAATCAACGATCACAGGTAGCAAATATGACAGCAGAAGATTCTGTAGTGTCTTCCTCCTCTGAGAAAACTGTCTCAATGTCTGTAGAAAATTTGCATAGTTCTCCTAGTATCAGGCATCTCTAAAGCCTACCAATTCTTCAATCACTGCTATCGCTGAGTCAGGTAGATCCACTATATGCCTTGTGTCCTTATCCAAATAGTTCATTGATTCTACTGCTATAGATCATATGATGGGTAATTCTAATCTTTTATCCGATTTCCAATCTTTTACGGCCCCTTCCACAGTTACTTGAGTTGATGGCTTTACTTCTTGTGTCATGGGTTTTGAAATTGTGAATCCAACATTGTCCATATCTTTTTCACTTGTTTTATGTCTACTTAACTTTTTTAATTTACCTTCTGTTAGTAAACTCACTCGAAACTTAAATTGTTCCTTTTTTTTTCTAACCATTGTTTATTTTAGAATCTTACGATGAAGAAGATTATTGGTAAAGGGCATGAGTTGGGTAGTCTCTACATCCTTGATAGATGTGAAAAGTGATTTCTTACTTGCTCTAGTACCTTAGATATCAAGAACGCCTTTCTTCATGGTAATCTTAAGGAGGAGGTGTATATGGAGTAACCACTAAGATTTGTTACTCAGGAGGAGTTGGGTAAAATTTGCAAACTTCAAAAGTCTCTTTATGGCCTGAAAAAAAGTCCTCAATTTTGGTCTAGGAAATTCAGTGAAGTAATACAAGATTTTGAAATGCAAAAAAAGTAAGGGCAATCATTCAATGTTCTATAGGCAGTCGAAGGCTGGCCTAATTCTACTAGTAGTGTATGTTGATAATATTGCTATCACTGGGAATGACTCTATCGGTATTTTATCCCTTAAACACTTTCTTCAGACTTAATTTCAAACAAAAGACTTGGGCTTACTTAAGTATTTTTTAGGTATTGAAGTTATGAGAAGTAAAAAAGGTATCTTTATGTCTCAGCAGAAGTATGTTCTTGATCTACTAGCAGAAACCGAGAAATTAGATGCTAAGCCTTATAATGCACCAATGAACCCAAATTTGCAACTTTTACCAAACGATGGTAAATTGTTTGAAGATCTAGAAAAGTATAGGAAGTTGGTAGGTAAGTTAAACTATTTTACAGTAACTCATCCTGATGTTGCATGTAACCCCCTTCCCCCCCCCCTTCCCCGGGTTTGTATAGCCTGGTATATTTCACTGTTCCGATGACCGGTGCAGGTCCGAATAATTAAGGGGATTAAAACCACACTTAAGACAACTAGAGAAGCCATAAACACAAATAATTAGTAATTATCAATTAGTTAAGTATTGTTATGGAAAGTCAATCATTATATTATTTCTGTGTATATTCTGTATTCTGTATTCCTATTTAGGATTTCTTATTTATGATTTCTTCCTAATTAGTATAACACAATTATAGGAATCAATTGTATATAAATACCCATGTACAGATTAATTGAAATGAAGGAGAATCATCTCTTTCTACATCTCTTTCTACATGGTATCGTGAGCAGCCATCTAGGGTGACTATTTGTTCTCACCACCCACCAGAGAGACCTTGGCCGACCACTGCTTCGATTCCGATCAACATTGCCACGCCTCAATCCCCTCATTCCACCACTGTGTCTTGTTCGATCCAAGACACCATTAAAGGACTTCCGAGGTTTGGCTCTCGGATCCTATTTCTGTATTTACTTGATTTGTGATTTTGGATTATTTTGTTGTCACAAGACTTTGAATTAGCGTTTGGTTAGTTTCTTTGTCTCAACAAATGGCGCATAATAAGAATGTTATTTCGATGTGATTCCGATGATGACTAAGATCACTAACACAAACTTAATGGTTCAAATTACAGAGTGGAGTAAGATTAGGGTCTATTTGCGTAGCATTGATAAGGATGATCACCTTACTAAAGATCCACCCATCGATGATACACAACAAACTTGGCTAAGGGAGGACGCCGGTTGTTTTTGCGGCTGGAACTCGATTCACGGTGAGGTAATTAGTTTAATTAATCACGTGAATTTGTTAAAGAATTGATGGATTACTTAGATTTTCAGATTCGTAAAGGGAATATCTCCGTATTTATGATGTTTGTAAGGCATTCTACCGTGTCGAGAAAGAGAATAAGTCTCTCACGGCTTATTTTATGGATTTTAAACGTATATGAGGAACTTAATGTATTGTTGCCTTTTAGTTCGATGTGAAAGTTCAAGAGCCCAACGGAGCAATTGGTCATTATGAGTTTTCTTGCAGGCCTTCCTTGAGTATGAGACTGCTAAATCTCGATTCTTTCCATTCCGAGATTTCCTCTTTGCATGAAACATTCACACGGGTCCTTCGCATGCAGAGTACCCAATCTTCACACTGCCAAGAGTGCTCTTATTAGCCGTAATCCAAATGGACAACAGTGGTAATAGAAGAGGAAGTAGAGGAGGAATTACAGCAAATGTAGTAATCAGCGTAATGGAGAGGCTAGTTCTAATCAGACTCAAGAGGAGTCATTTGTTATTATTGTCATGAGCCCGCCATACAAAATATAATTGTCCGCAACTTCAGAGGAAAAATCAAGAATCACAGATGGCAAATATGGCGAGAGGATTCTACGGTATCTTCCTCTGAGAAAAGCTGTTTTGGTATCTGCAGAGGATTTTGCACGCTTTTCCCAAGACGTGCATCTCTAAAGCCTACCGGTTCCCTATCATCGCGATCACGAGTCGAGTAAATCCACTACATGCCTTGTGTCTTCCTCATCCAAATGGGTTATTGATTCCGTGCAAATGCATCACATGACGTAATTCTAGTCTTCTATCCGCTTACCTAATCCCACTTCCTCATCGTTACTTTAGTGATGGTTCTACTTCTTGTGTCATGGGTTCTGAATCGCGAATCCGACTTCGTCAATTTCTTTGTCATCTGCTTTGTGTCTACCAAATTTCTCTTTAATCTACTGCTAGTAAACTTACTCGTACCTTAAATTGTTCTATTTCCTTTTTTCGATCGGTGTTTGTTTCGTGATCTTACGACGGCGATTATTGGTAGAGGACGTGAGTCGTGGTCTCTACATTCCGAAAATCATGTACCGCGGTCACTTGTTTGCTCCAGCATCAGTAACACCTCTTGAAGCTCATTGTAGATTGGGTCATCCTTCTTTGTCTACCATGAAGAAGTTGTGTCCTCGATTCGATCTTTATCAAGATTTAGAATGTGAGTCGTGTCAATTTGCAAAACATCATCGCTTTGCCTTACGTGTTCAGAGTCAATAAACGCTTCATCCCCTTTTGAGTTAGTTCATTCGATGTTTGGGGTCCTTGTTCTCACATTTCTAAACTGGATTTCGTTATTTTGTTACTTTTGTTGATGATTACTCGTGTTACCCGGTTATATTTAATGAAGAATCGTTCGAGTTGTTTTCTATCTTTTGTGCCTTTTGTAATGAAATCAAAACTCAATTTAATATTTACATGCGCATATTAAGAAGTGACAATGCTAAAGAATATTTTTCAAAGATAATTTCAGTCTTACATGACACAAAATGGCATTCTTCATCGATCTTCTGTGTGGATACCCCATCCCAAAATGGCGTGGCGAAAGAAAAATCGGCATCTTCTTGAGGTAACTCGTGCTCTTCTTTTGGATGAAAGTTCCTAAACACTTTTGAGCGGATGCGCTTTCTACGGCATGTTTTTGATCAATCGTATGCCGTCTTACATCCTTAATGGGGATATTCCTTATACCGCTTTGTTCCCTACAAAATCTTTGTTTCCTGTTGAACCCCGTATTTTTGGTTGTACTTGTTTTGTACGTGATGTTCGTCCGCAGATTACTAAATTGGATCCAAAGTCTCTCAAATGTGTCTTCCTTGGGTACTCTGATTCAAAAAGGGTACCTGCTTTCTCCTACTCTTAATCGTTATCTTGTTTCTGCAGATGTCACATTTTTGAGTCCAATCCATTTTTTTCTAAATCATCTGTGTATGAGAGTCAGGTGGAGGAGGATGATATATTAATATATAATGCCCAATCAATGTCTAGTCCTCTCTCACAGCCTGTTTCTTCTGTCTCTAGACCTACTCGGCCTCCGTTGTTCATGTTTATTCCAGAGATTGAGATTACCGACTCAGATCCTCCACCACTACTTCTGGGAGATTCAGACCTCATACCGATCATGATTCTCGATCTAGATTTACCCATTGCTCTTCGTAAAGGTAAACGCTCATGTACTTACCCTATCTCTTCTTTTGTTTCTTATAATCAATTGTTTTCTTGTTCTCGGTGTTTTGTTACTTCTTTAGACTGCTCCTATCCCTAATCATGTTGGTGAGGCACCGTCTTATCTCGGCCGTGTGTCGCTATGAAAGAAGAAATGGAGGCTTTAGATGTTAATGGTACATGGGAACTGTTGCCTTTGCCCACCGTAAGAAAGCTATTGGTTGCAAATGGGTATTTACTGAAAGGTAAATCCTAATGGTTCGTGGCTAGGTTAAAAGCACGCCTTGTAGCAAAAGGATATGCTCGGACATATGGGGTTGATTACTCGACACTTTTTCTCCGTAGCTAAACTTACCATTCGCTTGTTTATCTCTTTAGCAGCTACATATGACTGGCCCCTGCACCAATTGGATATCAAGAATGCTTTCCTTCATGGTGATCTTCAGAAGAAGGTGTATATGGAGCAACCACCTGGATAAAATTTGTAGGCTTCGAAAGTCTCTTTATGGCTTGAAACAAAGTCTTAGGGCCTGGTTTGGGAGATTCAGTGAAGCAGTACAGAAATTTGGTATGCAAAAGAGTAAGTGTGATCACTGAGTATTTTACAGGCAATCTGAGGCTGGTCTAATTCTCCCGGTAGTCTATGTGGATGACATTATCATCACCGGGAGTGACTCACAGTATTTCATCTCTTAAAACCTTCCTCCAAACCAGCTGCACCAAAGAATTGGGATTATTTAAGTATTTCTTAGGTATTGAAGTTATGAGAATTAAGAAGGGTATTTTCTTGTCTCAAAGAAAATATGTCCTCGATCTATTGACAGAGATAGAAAAATTAGGCGCTAAGCCTTGCAGTGCACCAATGACTCCAAATTTATAACTGTTAGCAGAGAACAGTAAGTTGTTTGAAGATCCAGAGAGATTGGTAGGAAAATTGAACTACTTTACAGTCACTAGTCCTGACATTGCTTATGCCATTAGTGTGGTAAGTCAGTTTATGTCATCCCCAACTCTTGATCATATGGAAGCCTTGGGACAAATCTTGTGCTATCGAAGGAGCTCCAGAAGAGGTTTGTTATATGGTAATCATGGGCATTTGAATGTTGAATGTTTTTCGATGCCGATTGGCCGGATCTAAAGTTGATAGGAGGTCAACTTGGATATTGCGTTTTGTTGGAGGAAATTTGGTGTCTTGGAAAAGCAAGAAGCGAGTGTAGTTTCTCGATCTAGTCTTTGAATCCGAATATAGAGCCATGGCACAATCGGTATGTGAGGTAATGTGGATATTTCAATTACTAGATGAGACAGTTTTAAGACCCCAACTGCGAAATTGTGGTGTGATAATCAAGTCGCTCTCCATATTGCTTCTAATCCGGTATTTCATGAGCGGACCAAACATATTGAGATTGATTGTCACTTTGTTCGTGAAAAGATTCAACAACAGATCATCTCAACAGACATATCAAAGCGGAGAGCGATTAGAGATATTTTCACAAAAGCTCAATGGAGCTAGGATTGACTACATTTGTAACAAGTTGGGCATGATTAACATCTATGCTCCAACTTGAGGGGGAGTGTTATGGAAAGTCAATCATTATATTATTTCTGTGTATATTCTGTATTCTGTATTCCTATTTAGGATTTCTTATTTATGATTTCTTCCTAATTAGTATAACACAATTATAGGAATCAATTGTATATAAATACCCATGTACAGATTAATTGAAATGATGGAGAATCATCTCTTTCTACATCTCTTTCTACAAGTATAAATAAGAAGAACAGAATATAAAAAGTTAAACGAGCCGAGAGTCACAGCAATGGGTAACCTTCTCGAGAACGACTGCGAAGTCGATTTAAACTCAAATTTCGAACCGTAAAATATGACGCCGCAGTCCTGAGGACCATTACGAACACAGAGGACCGTAAAATATGACACCGCAGTCCTTAGGACCTCCACTTAACAAAAGTAAGAAAATTGTTTTAAAATCCCTTGTAGGGTACTTAATAAGTTATCGGTAGGTGAAGTTCGGTAGTTCATTAGGTATTCTATGGGATCATGTTATGCCTTACAGAGGGGTAAGGCGTTACATGTTTTAGTAGTATCAGAACAAATTTTTGAAGTATGTTTTAACTTGAGATTTTGTGTCTTTTCCTTGTTAAGTACAACTGCTCAATGTCCATATTTGTTACATACAGTGCATTACATCATAAATATGAACTAACAGAAGGTAATCTCCTTGTGTTATTTGTTCAGGAGATACCCTAACTTCAGACTGAAATGGAAGAAGGGGATCGCTCAGTTGAGCAGTCTGTTGAAGCTGAGGCACAAGGGGAAGCCCCAGCTCTACAGAATGTTAGTGGATCAGTAGCACCAGCCCCACAAATGCCGCAGTTTCCTGCACAGTTCACACATCAGATGACTGCGATGTTTCACCAAATGGCTAGAGGTATGCCTGCTCAAGCTGCACCCCAGACACCCGTAGCACAACCATTGCCTCCAGCTAGACAGTATGATAAATTACTGAAGCATGGGGCTACAGAATTTAAGGGTACAATGGACTCTTTAGAGGCAGAGCAATGGCTTGAAAGAATGGACAGAGTGTTCAAGAAGCTGCACTGCCAAGATGAATTGAAGTTTGAGTATTCTGTGTCGCTACTGCAAGAGGATGCGTATGATTGGTGGAAGACCATCCCTCACAGCTTAGCTGAACCACCAGTGCTGACCTGGGATGACTTCATCAGAGAATTCAGATAGAAATACATCCTAGATGCATATGTTGATCAGAAATTGCAAGAATTTTTGAGTTTGAAACAAGGGAATAGATCAGTGGCAGAGTATGAGAGGGAGTTCTCCAGCTTAAGTCATTATGCTGGGAGTCTCCTTTCCACCAGCAAGGCTAGATGCAAGAGATTTGAGACTAGTTTGAAGCCCAGTTTGAGAATGAAAGTAGTGGGATTCAGACACTGTAATTTTTTAGAACTCATGTCTCAAGCACTCGAGTTAGAAAGGATTGAATCAGAAGCGACCCTAATAAAAGAAAAATCAGAAAAAGTTAAAAGATCAGAGAAAGACAAAGGGGAAAAATCAGTTAAACAGAGTTCTGGTGGTACTTCTAGGAAAAAGAAGAAATTTAGTGGACCCAGCAGGGGTTGAGGTGGAAGATTTGGTAGGGGCAGATTTTCTGGACAGAGACCCCCTAGGTCTGATCAGCAGTCGAGCAGGGGTTCATATTCTGCCCGCCCCTGTGAGACTTGTGGCAAGATGCATATGGGGGAATGCTATTGGGCCACTGAAGCCTGTTTTAATTGTGGAGGCAAGGGCCATTTAGCAAAAGACTGCACTAGTGCTCCTAAATATGGTCCAGCTCCTACTATTGCCTAGGGATCTATTCAGAGTCCTGCTCCTAGAGGTTCACAGTCAGTTGGCAGAGGTAGAGGCACTGCTTCTGGCAGTCAGGGCACTGTTGGTCAGTCAGCACAAGGAAGTGCTTCAGCCAGAGTCTACACAATGAGACAGCGAGAAGAGGCTGAGACTTCTGATGTGGTAGCCGGTACATTCTCTACCTCTAATCAAGATGTATTTGTGTTGTTTGATCCGGCTTCAACCCATTCATATGTTAGTACTAGCATAGTCAGTTCACTTGTTGTTCCATGTGTCCAAATGGGTTTTGAAGTGCTAGTAACTAGTCTATTAGGACAAGTGGTCCGGGTCAACAGAATCTATAGAGACTGTCCTTTGGTGATCCAAGGACATGTTTTCCTGTCAGATTTGATTGAAATGCCCTTCAGAGATTATGATATTATCTTGGGCATGGATTGGTTAGCCAAGCATTACGCCATGATTGACTGTAGACTGAAGACAGTCACTTTTTGTCTCCGTCTGTACGGTGATGTGGTAATACATGGGGAGAGGCATTTACTGCCATCAAACATCATTTCGGCTGCACTTGCTAGAAGAATGATCAGAAAGGGGTGTGAAGCATATTTGGCACATGTGATAGACACCTAAGTGGAGAGTCCAGCATTGAGGGACATCCCTACTGTATGTGACTTTCCGGATGTGTTTTCTGATGAATTGCCAGGATTACCTCTAGAAAGAGAGGTGCAGTTCGAGATTGATGTTATGCCTGGTGTGGACCCAATCTCCATAACGCCATATAGAATGGCACCAACAGAATTGAAAGAGTTGGAAGTGCAGTTGCAAGAGCTGCTTGACAAGGGCTTTATCCGCCCTAGTGTGTCACCTTGGGGAGCGTCGATGTTGTTTGTAAAGAAGAAGGATGGCACTCTCCGTTTATGTATTGATTATCGGCAGTTGAATAAGGTGATAATAAAGAACAGATACCCATTACCCTGCATTGATGACTTGTTTGATCAGTTGAGGGGTGCAGCTGTGTTCTCCAAAATTGACCTGAGATAAGGTTATTATTAGCTGAAAGTACAAGAGCAGAGTATTCCTAAGAATGCCTTTAGAACTTGCAATGGCCATTATGAGTTCTTGGTTATGCCATTCGGGTTAATTAATGCTCCGGCTGCTTTTATGGATCTGATGAACACTATCTTCAGACCATACCTTGATCAGTTTGTTGTGATATTTATTGATGATATATTGGTCTATTCGAGGAGTGCAGATGAGCATGATAAACATCTGCGGATTATACTGCAGACTTTGAGAGAGAAACAGCTATACGCCAAATTATCGAAATGTGAATTTTGGCTGAAAGAAATATCTTTCTTGAGGCATGTAGTATCAGAAGAGGGTATCAAGGTAGATCCAAGTAAGATTGAAGCTGTCCTTAATTGGAGACCACCCAGAAATGTCACAGAGATTCATAGTTTTCTAGGTTTAGCTGGATACGGCCGTCAATTTGTGAAGGGATTCTCCATGTTGGCATCTCCATTGACCAAGCTGCTTAGAAAAGATGTGAAATTTCAGTGGACGGATAAATGCCAACAGAGTTTTGATGAATTGAAGAAATGTTTGACTGAAGCTCCAGTCTTTACTTTACCTACTCCGGGTAAAAAATACACAGAATATAGTGATGCTTCTCACAATGGGTTAGGCTGTGTATTAATGCAAGATCGAAATATCATTGCCTATGCATCACGCTAGCTAAAACCGCATGAGAGGAATTATCCGACATATGATTTGGAGCTTGCAGCTATAATATTTGCTTTTAAGATCTCGAGACACTATTTGTATGGGGAAAAGTGTTACATCTACACAGATCATAAGAGTTTGAAATATTTTGGTACCCAGAAAGAGTTGAATTTGAGACAGAGGAGATGGTTAGAGTTGATAAAAGACTATGATTGTCTGATAGACTATCAGCCAGGGAAAGCTAATGTTGTGGCTGACGCCTTAAGTCGCAAGACTATGGCGAGTCTAAGGATTACTCCTTTATCTATGGTACATGAGTTAAGATCATTGCATGCTAGCTTAGAGATTAATGATAAGGGGCAGACAGCAGTTGCATAGCATGTACAGCCAATGTTGATTGATCAGATTAGAATGGCTGCTCAGAATGATCAGAAGTATCAGAAGTTGTTGGAAGAAGTCCGGCAGGGCAAAAAACCAGAATTCTCAATCAGAGATGATGGTCTACTGCTACACCAGGGCAGGATGTGTGTTCCTAATGATGTTGAATTAAGGAAGATCATTTTGAATGAAGCACATGAGTCTCCTTTTGCCATGCACTCTGGTGGCACAAAAATGTATAGAGGGCTAAAGGAGCATTACTGGTGGATGGGTATGAAAAGGGATGTGGCAGAGTTTGTATCCAAATGCCTAACTTGTCAGCAAGTGAAGGCAGAACATCAAGTACCCGCTGGGTTGTTACATCCACTACCAGTACCAGAATGGAAATGGGAAAGAATAACGATGGATTTTGTGATGGGACTTTTGAGGACACAGAAGAGTCATGATGCAGTATGGGTCATTGTTGACAGACTGACCAAGTTTGCTCATTTTCTGCCAGTTCGGATGGACTACAGTTTAGAAAGATTGGCCAGGTTGTACATTGATGAAATTGTGAGACTACATGGAGTGCTAGTATCTATCATATCAGACAGAGATCCTAGGTTCACTTCTAGATTTTGGGGTAGTCTTCAGAGAGCCCTAGGAACTAGATTGAACTTCAGTACTGCGTTCCACCCACAGACAGATGGCCAATCTGAGAGGATAATTCAAATCTTGGTAAGACATGCTACAGGCTTGTGTGATTGAGTTTGAGGGCAGTTGGGACACACACTTGCCTTTGATTGAGTTTGCTTACAACAATAGCTACCAATCAAGCATTGGGATGCCTCCATATAAAGCTTTGTATGGCAAAAAATGTAGAACCCCGTTGTGTTGGCAGAAAATGTAGAATCCCGTTGTGTTGGGATGACGTGGGTGAAAGAAAGATGATTGGACCCGAAATTGTTCAACAGACTGAAGAGAAGATTAGGGTTATCAGAGATCGACTTAAGACTGCATCAGACTGTCAGAAGTCCTACATTGATCTGAAGAGAAGGGATATTAAGTATGCAGTGGGTGAGAAAGTATTCCTCAAGGTTTCCCCTTGGAAGAGAATTATGAGATTCGGCAGAAAGGGGAAACTGAGTCCTCGTTTCATTGGGTCATATGAGGTTCTGAAAAGAGTGGGTCCTTTAGCTTATCGTTTGGCACTACCTCCAGAGTTGGAGAAGATACATAATGTCTTCCATGTGTCTATGTTGAGTAGGTATCGATCAGACCCATCTCATGTACTACCAGTAAAGGAAATTGAAGTGAATCCAGACCTCACATATGAGGAAGAACCCATAGAGATTCTGGCTTATGAGGTGAAGCAGCTACGAAACAAGCAGATACCGTTGGTAAAAGTACTATGGAACCATCATTCGGGCCAGGAGGCTACTTGGGAACGAGAGGAGGACATGAGGAGACAGCACCCACAGTTGTTCAGAGATTGACTCCAGGTAAAATTTCGAGATGAAATTTATTTTAAGGGGGGGAGAATTGTAACACCTTCGTTTGCATAGCCTGGTATATTTCACTGTTCAGGTAACCGGTGTCGGTCCGGATAATTAAGGGGATTAGAACCACACTTAAGACAACTAGAGAAGCCATAAACACAAATAATTAGTAATTGTCAATTAGTTAAGTATAAATAGGAAGAACATAATATAAGAAGTTAAACGAGCCGAGAGTCACAGCGATGGGTGACCTTCTCGGGAAAGACTGCGAAGTCGATTTAAACTCAAATTTCGAACCGTAAAATGTGACGCCGCGGTCCTTTGGACCATTACGAACACAGTGGAAAAGAGAAAATCACGAAAAAGAATTTTTAAGCCAGTCAAATAATTAGCTCAGGGAGCCGAAAGAAATATTAAATTATTTGTAAACCGGGTTGAACCGGCGAGAGTCAATTTGGTCAATTGACCCCGAGAGCTGACTCCTAACCTAACTGTCAAATAAAATCGGAGAAAAGAAAATTCCGGAATCGAGAATTAAATAAAGAACTAATAGAAAAAAAAAAAAAAAAAAAAAAAAGAGAAAATGAAAAAGTGAAGGGAGGTGACATCATGCATGATGCCATAAATCTTATAATTAATAAATTTAATTAAATAGATTTTTGGGTGTTCCATAAGACAAAATACATAAAAGAAGAAAGAAAAAAAAAAAGACAAAAAGTCATCTTCCTCACATGTTGCCGTCTCCCATCTCTCTTCCCTCTCCATTGTTACGCCTCCATCAAAGCTTGCACTCAAGCCTAAAATTCTTCACTAAACCTTAATAGCTTCCATAAAAACCTTATTAGAGCTTGTTTTAATCACTTGAGAAGAAGATTGAAAGAGGAAAGAAATACAAAAGATAGAGATTTGAAGGAATTGAAGTTCTAAGAAAGGTTAGTATGCTAACTTTCAATTTTCTACTTTAAATGCATGTTTAGTTACTTAAATGAACTTAGAAACTAATGAAATGAAATAAAATATGTGTGGAGGACTAAACTGAAATTTCGGCCAGCATGATGGGGAGTGTGATTTGCATGGTTTGATGGATTTGAATGAGTATATGAACCTCAATTAGATGAGTGATTATAGTTAAAAGCATTGAATTGGTTAAATGCAACAATTAGTGTAAATTAGGATTTTGGACATTAGGATTTAGAGACAAAAATGTGAGAAACTTCTAAATGATGTCTTTGATCTAGTTTGAAGTGGGAAATGGTCAATTGTGACCTAATGAGGTGTGTTAGGAGTGTTTGAATCAAAAGCAAATTCAGATTGAGTGTGGTCACGCTGCTGGCAGCATGACCAAGTTACCTTTGAAGGACCAAAAATGAAAATTTGCAAGTCCAATTGGTATGAGACCAATTGGTAATGAAAATAGACAATAAATGACACAATTTTCATTTAGGAACCATGCCCAAAAAGTGACCAAAACCTAGTGAACAAACTGACCAAACTTGGAAAATCTCAGTATGCCCTGTACAAACCGACCAAATAAACAGTGTTTGTTCATTTGGCCATAACTTGAGCTAGGCAGGTCTAATGACCTGAAATTTTACCAGTGGTTAGATGAGATATAAACCTAAAACTTTCATGAAGAACACAAACCCAAATTATGCCATTAACGAAGTCATTTGGCCACCCCAAGTTGGTGACCTAAAACTGCCAGCACCAAAAATTGCCCAGAAAATCTGGGTTGAATCTAATCCGGCAGCCATGGTTCAAATGGCTATAACTTGAGCTACAAAACTCCAATTGGAGTGATTCAAAAAGGAGAATAAACTAAAGACAATAGGGAACAGTTTTTATGAAGAAAGTTTTGTTAAATTCCAACAATAAAGTAACCAATGGAACAGTGCAACCTTAGACACCAAAACTGAAAATTTATCAAATTTGCCTAAAAGACTTAGAATTTGAGTAAACAACCAAAACCAATAAATTTAGTGACTAAAATGTGGTACGTGGGTGAAGTTGGAATTCCCATACCTATTAAGCCTTAGAAAGTCAACAATTTGACTTGAATAGTGTAGTAAATAGTAACCCCAAAACACAAAATTTAAAGAATGCCAAGTTTAGCACATTAGAGCTAGGTAAAAGTGAAGTTAAATTTATTTTTGGATGTATGTTAAGTTATGGTACTGAAACACTGTGAAATTGTGTGTTTCAGTTGAAAAGAACACCGGGAAAGAACTCGAAGAATCGAGTCAAGGCCAAGAGGCGACTCGCTTGAGGTTTGTGCACAACGTATAATTTCTGTAAATTATTGTTTTGAATAATTTGAAAAGTGAATTGTGCATTATTTATGATGCTTTGATCTAAATTGCTGAAAGTTATTGTGTATGTTCGAAATGGCAATGTTTAACAAATTATTAAGATAAGTTTTGAAACCACAATGTCATGACCATATATTTGAACACCTCACTAGCATTACTAGTGGGGGTAATCAGTTTCGAATTTTGATTCCTTTTCTGGGTGAAGTGTTGAGGTGTGCCAGTAGAAGAGGAACTTGAATGGATATCCATATATTTGAGCTAGCTAGCCTTGTGAAGTGATTTCTCCTTAGCCTCTGGCTATTGAGTTTATATTTGTTTCGAATGGCATGATATAACTGTGGGTTTTGTAAAATGTGTTTTGATACTTCGAAATGAACTTGTTTGCATTAAAAATTTCATAATTCATGTTCAGTCCAATTTTTGAATAAATGTGATTTAAATTCTACATAAAGATTATTTTAGTATGTTGTGCACCACTGAGTCCTAGTACTCGTGATGGTATTATTCGTGATTTAAAGACTAGAGGAAGCGTGATGAAATGCTAAGGATTGAGGATCTATCAGCTTGAAGTTATCGGGTATAATTTATACCTTGACTGTAAATATTTCTTTTAATGTATGTATTGCACATAAATGTATGGACATGTAAATTCGGTCTTGAGCAGCTTGTACAAAGTTTGTATAAAGTTTGTAATAAAATTTAGTTGAATTTCTTTTGATGTAAATTTTCTTTGCAATGGTGTATATAAATTATCTTTAATGAAATATGAATGGAACTATTTTATTTAATTTGAATGAAATGGATTGCTAGTATTTTGATGATCATTGAATAGTGGATTTGAAATTTGAAAGTTGATAAATGTGTTGAGAAATTGGTTGAGATTGAGTATGAATTTGAAGCAATGGTTGAAAAATTATTGGAAGTGCCTTTTTTCAGTTATTTGAAGAACTGTTTTCTCAAAATACAGACAGAACTCTGTCAAAATTTTTATAAAATTTGCGGAAAAATAAAATGGGCCAAAAATTTCAACTAGCTTCCAACTTAAATTAAATGTTTGATACCAACTAGCAAATGCTCACCACTTAACAAAAGTAAGAAAATTGTTTTAAAATCCCTTGTAGGGTACTTAATGAGTTATCGGTAGGTGAAGTTCGGTAGTTCATTAGGTATTCTACGGGATCATGTTATGCCTTACAAAGGGGTAAGGTGTGACATTGCATATCTAGTTAATATGGTAACTCAGTTTTTGTCTTCCCCAACTATTGCTCATATAAAGCTTTGAGACAAATCTTATGTTATTTAAAGGGAGCTCCAGGGCGAGGCTTATTATATAGTAAGCATGGGCATTTGAATGTTAAGTGTTTTTCAGATGCAAACTAGGCAGGGTCTAAGGCTAATAGAAGGTCAACTACCAGATAATGTGTCTTTGTTGGAGGTAATTTGGTATCTTAGAGAAGTAAGAAACATAGTTTAGTTTCTCGATCTAGTGCTTAATCGGAATATAGAGCTATGGTATAATCAATGTGTGAGATAATATGGATACTTCAATTATTAAATGAGATGGCCTTAGGACCTCTCTGCCTGCGCAATTGTAGTGTGATAATTAAGTTGCTTTCTATATTGCTTCTAACCCTGTGTTCCATGAACGGACCAAGCATATTGAAATTAATGGTCATTCTTTCCATGAAAAGCTTCAACAAGGGATCATCTCAACACAATACATCAAAATTGGAGAGCAATTAGAAGATATGTTTACAAAAGCTCTGAAAGGAGCTCGAGTTAATTACATTTGTAACAAGTTGGGCATGATTAACATCCATGCTCCAACTTGAGGGGAGTGTTATAGATGTCAATCCTTATAGGAAGTCAATCCCTATAGGATATCCTTGTTAGAAAAGATTCCTAATCAATATAGAATTCCAATTCAATGTAGAATTCCTAATTAGTATAGGAAGTATAGGAGACAACTATACACACATACATACATATATATATTTGTATATAACATATTCAGAAATCAATGAAAAAACACCTTTCTCACAAGTATTCCTAATCTTAGTACTAGTCAAACTCTAATCCTATACTAGTAAGACTAGTTACTATAAATACCTATGCCATCTAAGTATCTTACTAGAGCTTATTATTATTGATATTGATATTGATATTGACAATTGAGAATTAATAGAATTTGAGAGTTTACTTCTTTGTCCCTTCGATTTTTCTTTGTAGTTCTACATCAAACTGTTAATGTCCCATTATCTACCAAAACAAAAATACAACACAAATAAAACTGCACAAGAAAGATCTTTGACATTGTGCAGCTTATAATCTTTTAGACAATGAGATCTAACACAGTTTACCTCACAGCAGCCACTGTAATAAATTCATCATCCTTTTGCAAAAGTACTGTATAGAATCCTCGAAAGTTAAGACGGTTGAGTTCTGACCTACAAAAGTTGGAAATGGAATAACAAGAATCAAACTGAAATGTACAATACCCATTTTCTAGTACAAGTAAAAATCCAAGGACCTTAACATAGACAAGATGTATTACTCAAATATATGAAATAGAGAAGCAAAAAATGCAAGCTAAATTACTGATAACTTGAACATTAAGAATGAAACACTGCAAAAGAGGTGCAACAAACGATAGTGATTTCCAGCAGACTGGCAGGAGGTTATTGAAGCCAATGACATGATGAAGTCTCAGCTAGTCATGTGCTTCTAAAGCTGCTTAGATCCCCCAGCATCCCTGAATACTGATGTGGAAGACATGAGACTTCAGCACAACATGAGCAACAGGAGACTCCTGCCTTTTTGTAAGGAAATCATTGTTTTCATAATAGGCCTTCCCAGTGAATTTTAAATATAATCATATCCCAGGAAACTGGGAAATCTAGTATGTTTTTTTTATCAGGGCTTGTCACTTGAAAGAAGAAGAAAGTGCAGAAAGACCTTGACATTCGGAATATAGGGCTTTTAAGAAAGCATCAATTTTAGAAGTTGTGTCCAAGTCTTTTGCTTATCATTAGCACAAGAAAATCTAGTCAAATATGTCACTCTCCTTTTTCAACCCCTAATAAGCAATATGAGGCGGCCAGAAGACCCTAAGACTCTCACTAGAACACGAGGTCAATATGAGATGACTTTTGCCAATCATAAGGGCTACGTATAATCCAACTGAAAAGGGTCTTATGAGGAAAATTTAACTTAAAACTTAATGCAAAACCCAACCTAAGTTGAAAATAAACATAAACCAACCCACACAATCCCAGATTTTTCCTTTAGTGGTGTTAGCCAAGCAACTATATTATGCTACAAATACTAGAACCAATAAAATAAAAACTAACGATTAATATTCTTGTTTTGATAACCTTCTCATACAATTAATAAAAAATAAAAAATAAAAAAAAATAAAAAAAAAAACTGAAGAACACATCATAGTACCAATCAACCAGATTAGATATAGGCATGGCAGTAAATCAGGCCTAGATCAAGATTCTGAACCAGAAAACCACATCACCCAAGCCATTATTAAGTGGACCAGAGAAATTGGCCATCAGCTGCCACCAGTAATAGGAAACCTCACCCTCAAAATCAAATGATAATGGGATATGAATTACAATGCACAAAGAACCCACAACCAATCTGCTTATCAATAAATGAAGTGGAAAAGGTGTCCATTATACAAGATAAAAGAAACATAGGAAATGAGAAGGAAAAAGGAGATTTTTTAATTAAAAGAAAGGAAGAAAATTGGAAAAAAAAAGATGGGAAGAAAATTTTTAGCTATTGATAACTGGTCTTCCTCTATACCATTGATTTTTTTAGTTGCTTTTAATGTAGAAAAAATAAATTAAGTTCCTAACAGAAATGGCAAGCAGTAAGGTAATTTGTTCTAGATAAAAATTCTTACTCCTTACTAAATATAACATCTTTAAGAAGATCTCTCTTGGTGTGAGGTTCTTCAACAGGCTCAAAACACTCGTGCATCACATCAAGTGCAATACTGAGCTTGCTGTAGATCTCAGTCAGGGCCTCAATATCAGAAGAATCATGTTTCTGACTATCAGACTGGATGAATTTTAACAGTGTCCAAGAAAGATTGTTTGAACCCACTGGAATTGGTTTTCCTAGAAGCTTATGGAGGCCCAAGAAAATCTGCAATAATCACACAATCATTAGCAGTACATTGAAGAAATGGAGCCCTAGAGCACATTATAAGAAGAATATGCATGCATGATAGGCACTGAGTTGACTTAAAATCTTGACAGGAAACATGCTAATTGATAATGTCCATTTATCGTCACATGGGCAATACAATAATTACAAATGCAACCAGGAAAGCTTGCTCAAAATAATATAAAATAATAACAGATTTTGCAGGTCCTCATAGAAAACAGCTGCCGGGTTTCTAGACGAGCAAAGAAAGATGAAGAAAATAAGAAAATCCCAGCTGCTCAAGAGTCCGTTACAGCAGAACATGGAGAAGTTTTCTGTTGGAGAAATTCTTGCAAGGTAGGACACGTCTATGCAAAAGGGGAGGGGGGTAAGTGTTTTGCTTGGGACGTATTCTCCTGGACTGGTCTATGTAATTTCCTTTTGCAGTTAATTAACATTTGAGTCCTTATTTATTCTCTTGTACATTCTCTGAAAATTTGAAATGCAATGAGAAGTATCCCTTGTTATTTTAATTACATTGCTCAATCCCTTTTAAATACAAAAGTTTAAGATTCTTTTATCAAATTGGTCTGACCTGCTGTCTGAATGCCCAATACTGGAATGGAGAACCATGTTGAAGCAATAGATGAATTTGGCCTTGATAGATGATGGCTTCGCAAAACTTCTTCTGGATAATGACCAACTCTAGATTATCCTCTATAGAATCAGAATGTGAGTCATGTTAGCCTAGAAAACAAAATCGTGCTTCTTTCCCTAAGTGAGTCAATAAGGGGGCTCATCCATGTTTAATATTTGTTATGGAAAGTCAATCACTATATTATTTCTCTGTATATTCTGTATTCTGTATTCCTATTTATGATTTCTTATTTAAAATTTCTTCCTAATTAGTAGAACACAATTATAGGAATCAATTGTATATATATACCCATGTACAGATTAATTGAAATTAAGGAGAATCATCTCTTTCTACATGGTATCAGAGCAGGTCATCAATCTAGGGTGACTATTTGTTCTCACCACCCAGCTCAGGAGAGACCTTGGCCGCCGACCGGCCGTTTCGACCCCGATCAACATCGCTGGCGTCGCCTCAACCCCCTCATTCCACCACTGTGTGCTGTTGCCTGATCCAGTACACCATTAAAGGACTTCTGAGGTTTGGCTCTCAGATCCTATTTCGGTATTTGCTTGATTTGTGATTTTGGGTTATTTTGCTACTATAAGCACTTTGGATTAGCATTTCGGTTAGTTTTCTTTGTCTCAACAAATGGCAGACAATAAGAATGTTATTTCTGATGTGATTCCGGTGATAACTAAGATCACGGAACACAAACTTAATGGTTCGAATTACCTGAAGTGGAGTAAGACTGTTAGGGTCTATTTGCGTAGCATTGATAAGGATGATCACCAAAGATCCACCCACTGATGATACACGACAAACTTGGCTAAGGGAGGATGCTCGGTTGTTTTTGCAGCTTCGGAACTCAATTCACAGTGAGTTAATTAGTTTAATTAATCACTGTGAATTTGTTAAGGAATTGATGGATTACTTAGATTTTCTGTATTCTGGTAAAGGGAATATCTCCTGTATTTATGATGTTTGTAAGGCATTCTACCATGCTGAGAAAGAGGATAAGTCTCTCACGGCTTATTTTATGGATTTTAAACGGGTATATGAGAAACTTAATGTATTCTTGCCTTTTAGTCCTGATGTGAAAGCTCAGCAGGCCCAATGGGAGCAACTGGCTGTTATGAGTTTTCTTGCAGGCCTTCCTTCAGAGTATGAGACTGCTAAATCTCAGATTCTATCCAGTTCTGAGATTTCCTCTTTGCATGAAACGTTCACACAGGTCCTTCGTACAGAGAGTACCCAATCTTCACAGCCTGCCAGTAGTGCTCTTATTAGCCGTAATCCAAATGGACAACAGGGTAATAGAAGAGGAAGTAGAGAATGAATTACAGACAACAGAAGTAATCAGTGTAATGGAGAGGCTAGATCTAATCAGGACTCAAGAGGAGTTATTTGTTATTATTGCCATGAGCCTGGTCATACAAAATATAATTGTCCGCAACTTCAGAGGAAAAATCAGCGATCACAGATGGCAAATATGGCAGTAGAGAATTCTACAGTATCTTCCTCTGAGAAAACTATTTTGGTATCTGCAGAGGATTGTGCACAATTTTTCCAATATCAGGCATCTCTAAAGCCTACCAGTTCCCCTGTTACTGCAATCGCCGAGTTAGGTAAATACACTATATGCCTTGTGTCTTCCTCATTCAAATGGGTTATTGATTCTGGTGCGACAGATCACATGACAGGTAATTCTAGTCTTCTATCTGCTTTTCAGTCTAATCTCACTTCCTCTACTGTTACTTTAGCTGATGGTTCTACTTCTTGTGTCATCAGTTCTGGAACTGCGAACTCGACTTCGTCAATTTCTTTGTCTTCTGTTTTGTGTCTACCAAAATTCTCTTTTAATCTACTTTCTGTTAGTAAACTAATCTCACTTCCTCTACTGTTACTTTAGCTGATGGTTCTACTTCTTGTGTTATGGGTTCTGGAACTGCGAACCCGACTTTGTTAATTTCTTTGTCTTCTGTTTTGTGTCTACCAAAATTCTCTTTTAATCTATTTTCTATTAGTAAACTTACTCGTACCTTAAATTGTTCTGTTTCTTTTTTTCCTGACCAGTGTTTATTTCAGGATCTTACGACGAAGCAGATTATTGGTAGAGGACGCAAGTCAGGTGGTCTCTACATTCTGGAAAATCATGTACCGCGGTCGCTTGTTTGCTCCAGTACCTTAACACCTCTTGAAACTCATTGTAGATTGGGTCATCCTTCTTTGTCTACCATAAAGAAGCTGTGTCCTCAATTTCAGTCCTTATCAGTACTAGAATGTGAGTCGTGTCAGTTTGCAAAACATCATCGTTTGCCTTCTGTGTCTAGAGTCAATAAACGGGTTTCATCCCCTTTTGAGTTAGTTCATTCTGAAGTTTGGGATCCTTGTTCTGTTACTTCTAAAACTGGATTTCGTTATTTTGTTACTTTTGTTGATGATTACTCTCGTGTTACCTGGTTATATTTAATGAAGAATCATTCTGAGTTGTTTTCTATCTTTTGTGCCTTTTGTAATGAAATCAAAACTCAATTTAATATTTCTGTGCGCATATTAAGAAGTGACAATGCCAAAGAATGCTTTGCAGTACAATTTCAGTCTTATATGACACAAAATAGTATTCCTCATCAGTCTTCCTATATGGATACCCCATCCAAAAATGGCGTGGCCGAAAGAAAAAATCGGCATCTTCTTGAGGTAACTCGTGCTCTTCTTTTTTAGATGAAAGTTCCTAAACACTTTTGAGCGGATGCAGTTTCTACGGCATGTTTTTTGATCAATCGTATGCCGTCTTCTGTCCTTAATGGGGATATTCCTTATACTGCTTTGCTTCCTACAAAGTCTTTGTTCCCTATTGAACCCCGTATTTTTTGTTGTACCTGTTTTGTGCGTGATATTCGTCCACAGGTTACTAAATTGAAACCAAAATCTCTCAAATGTGTCTTCCTTGAGTACTCCCGGCTCCAAAAAGGGTACCGTTGTTTTTCTCCTACTCTTAATCGTTATCTTGTTTCTGCAGATGTCACATTTTTTGAGTCCACTCTATTTTTTTCTCAATCATCTGTATATGAGAGTCACGGGGAGGAGGATGATCTCTTAATATATACTGTCCAACCAATGTCTAGTCCTCTCCCACAGCTTATTCCTTCTGTCTCTAGACCTACTCGACCTCCCGTTGTTCATATTTATTCCAGGAGATTGGAGATTCCTGACTCAGATCCTCCACCAGCTACTTCGTTGGGAAATCCTGTATCTCATACTGATCATGATTCTGATCTAGACTTACCCATTGCTCTTCGTAAAGGTAAGCGTTCATGTACTTACCCTATCTCTTCTTTTGTTTCTTATAATCAATTGTCTTCTTGTTCTCGGTGTTTTGTTACTTCTTTAGACTCTGTTCCTATCCCTAATACTGTCGGTGAGGCACTGTCTCATCCTGGCTGGTGTGATGCTATGAAAGAGGAAATGGAGACTTTAGATACTAATGGTACATCGAAATTGTTGCCTTTGCCCACTGGTAAGAAAGCTATTGGTTGCAAATGGGTATTTATAGTAAAGGTAAATCCTGATGGTTCTGTGGCTAGGTTAAAAGCACATCTTGTAGCAAAAGGATATGCTCAGACATATGGGGTTGATTACTCTGACACTTTTTCTCCTGTAGCTAAACATACTTCTATTCGCTTGTTTATCTCTTTAGCAGCTACATATGATTGGCTCCTGCATCAATTGGATATCAAGAATGCTTTCCTTCATGGTGATCTTCAGCAGGAGGCGTATATGGAGCAACCACCTGGATTTGTTGGTCAGGGGGAGTTGGGTAAAGTTTGTAGGCTTCGGAAGTCTCTTTATGGCTTGAAACAAAGTCCTAGGGCATGGTTTGGGAGATTCAGTGAAGCAGTACAGGAATTTGGTATGCAAAAGAGTAAGTGTGATCACTCAATATTTTATAGGCAATCTGAGGCTGGTCTAATTCTTCTGATAGTCTATGTGGATGACATTGTCATCACTGGGAGTGACTCTGCAGAAATTTCATCTCTTAAAACCTTCCTCCAAACCCAGTTTCAGACCAAAGACTTGGGATTGTTAAAGTATTTCTTGGGTATCGAAGTTATGAGAAGTAAGAAGGGTATTTTCTTGTCTCAAAGAAAATATGTCCTCGATCTATTGACAGAGACAGGAAAATTAGGTGCTAAGCCTTGTAGTGCACCAATGACTCCAACTTTACAACTGTTAGCAGGGGATAGTGAGTTGTTTGAAGATCCAGAGAGATGAAGGAGATTGGTAGGAAAATTAAACTACCTTACAATCACTCGTCCTGACATTACTTATGCCGTTAGTGTGGTAAGTCAGTTTATGTCTTCCCCAACTGTTGCTCATTGGGAAGCCTTGGAACAAATCTTGTATTATCTGAAGGGCGCTCCAGGAAGAGGTTTGCTCTAATGGTAATCATGGGCATTTGAATGTTGAATGTTTTTCAGATGCCGACTGGGCTGGATCTAAGGTTGATAGGAGGTCAACTACTGGATATTGCATTTTTGTTGGAGGAAATTTGGTGTCTTGAAGAAGCAAGAAGCAGAGTGTAGTTTCTCTATCTAGTGCTAAATCCGAATACAGAGCCATGGCACAATTAATATGTGAGGTAATGTGGATACTTCAATTTCTAGATGAGACAGGTTTTAAGACCTCCTTGCCTGCGAAATTGTAATGTGATAATCAAGCTGCTCTCCATATTGCTTCTAATCCGGTGTTTCATGAGCGGACCAAACATATTGAGATTAATTGTCACTTTATTCGTGAAAAGATTCAACAACAGATCATCTCAACAGGACACATCAAAACTGGAGAGCAGTTAGGAGATATTTTCACAAAAGCTCTGAATGGAGCTAAGATTGACTACATTTGTAACAAGTTGGGCATGATTAACATCTATGCTCCAACTTGAGGGGGAGTGTTATGGAAAGTCAATCACTATATTATTTCTCTGTATATTCTGTATTCTGTATTCCTATTTAGGATTTCTTATTTAGGATTTTTTCCTAATTAGTAGAACACAATTATAGGAATCAATTGTATATATATACCCATGTACAGATTAATTGAAATTAAGGAGAATCATCTCTCTCTACAATATTGTTCACTTAAATGTTTGAGGTCCAAGTCATTTAACTTCAACTTTGGGCTTTCATTAATTTGTTATATTTGTTGATGATTATTTTCAATGCACTTAGTTGTTTCTAATAGATGTCTAGACAAGCCTGAAATGGAAATGCAGCAAGAACACCGGGAAATTCAACTGATACTAGGCTTGACCCACTCTGATATCATATTAGAATTTTGAATTGAAGGCTAGTGATGAATAACTGGGCTGGAGGATAGAATCCATGAAGTATGAAATTTTGGCTTACTTGGGCTTCGACCAAGCTAAAACGTTAGAACTAACCAATTAGTTAGTAGGCCTTTCACCTTTATATACCCTTTACACTTGGTGTTCCTGTTAGATGTGGGATTCTTAATAAATCTGATGGGCCCAAAATCCATAAAGCAAGAATTTTGTGGCAGAGCAAGCTACAGTTGTATGCTATGTGACCACAAACTAATTTGGTGACAAGTTTGGTAAACTAGACAACAATTCTTCATAGCCTAGAGAACACACATGAATGTGGAAAGCAGGTCACCCATAAATTGAGAGCTAAGTTTCAATGCCTACAAATACATGTAATTGGATAGCTAAAGAGCATGTCTTGCATTGAGAGTGAATCACAAGTTAGAACAAGTAATCTTCTAAGTGTTTGTGAAAGTGAGATTTTGGTGTAGTGGGCTAAAGGCTAGAAAGCAAATTTGTTAATAGACATAAGCCTTAAAGCCAAACCAGATTAACATTACTATGTGCTTGAGTTATTAGTTTCTTTCACTGTTCTATTTCCTCTGTTTACTAATTGATAAGCCCTAAGGGGTGTTAAGAATGATTTCCACCCAATAAAAGAGACTGAAAGTGGCCATAGCCATAACAAGAAATAAAGCAAGAGAGGAAAAATGCATTCCGTAAAGAACAAAACATGTTATCTTTATCTTGCAAGAAAGGCTATATTGCAATTCTCAATTGATAACTGAGGAGCATAATAAATACTTATTCTTGTCTTGTCCCAAACAACATGGACTGATAACATTTCTAAGGAAGCAGCATAAACTTACTTTTCAGAATTTAGCTTTCTGAATGTACTGCAGGATGCAGGCCTATTATTCAATGATTTTTCCCTGGACATATCTTCATCAACTGCGTAGGTAATGCACATTTGTTTTTCTTTGAAGGGATGATATCAGCACTGACAATGTGCAAAATATCTACCTTGTTAAATTAAAGGTGATGAAAACAGTTCATTTTCCTTCTAATTGTTTTTTCCTAACATGCATTAAACAATTTGGAAATAGATTGAGAATACTCATTGCAGTAAACATAGATGCAGCTAAGCATGGCAGGGAAAAAGAATGCAATGGATGAGTTTTTAAGTCGTAGCTCAAGTTTCCAAAAACTATAAACAACGAAAGTGATACAAGTCACTGACAATGCTATAATGCTAAATTGAATTGAGCATAGATGAAGTAGATGCTCCTGATTGCTGTTCTGTAAGCAAAAATAATTAACACAAAACTTGTAACAAAAATTATATTAAGAGACGAAGATTTTGTTACCACTTCACACTTTTTGCTGCAAAACCAATGTTCGTTGGGAAAGCATTCCAAGCTATCTTCATTTCTAATCCTTAGGCATCCAATGTGATCTGCACCAAATAGGCAAAAAGCACAAGAAATTCCAAATGTTCAATTGAAAAAATTTTCTTATTATTAGCTAAGCTAAAAAGAGATGCAGTTGACCAACATTTACGCTCGCATTGAGTACAACAAAGAACCAGATCATCATCCAAAGAAAATACAGTGTCTCTTTTCAATTTGTTTTGGCCACAGATTTTACAACAGCATGATGGGCAAAACCAATCTCCATCTGGAACATCCTATGGAAGGCCAAAAGGGAAAATAATAACGAAAGGGAAAAGAAAATTAGTCAAATATGAGAAGTCAAATATCTGGATCATAAAATACAATGAAAAATTATGAAGGGAAGAGATGGAGAACAGGAAATTCTAGAAAGTTTTAGTAAGTACAAACTAAAGACCAATCGAGTGACTTACCTCCATACCAAGGCAACTTTTATGGAATGAGGAAGGACATTGATCGCATAAAATCAGTTCACCGCCATAATGACAAACAGAACATATGTGATCATTCTCACCTTGATGACAATTGTCCTTCAACCTTTCAGGTGGCTCCGCAGCAAAATTTTGAATGTCATCATGCATTATTTGCATCTGGCAATCTAATAGAGACCTTCCATCTTCCAGAAAGATGCTGATAGCTGGTCTGCAGTATTTGCCACTTACATGAAATTCAAAGTCACTTAGAGCATAAACCTCCCCACAACAATTGCACTTGATCCCATCACGATTTATGCGACCTGTAATTGGATGCCTACCCTTTGAAGTAGAATAATGCACTTTTTCCCTTGGCAACACAACATTGTTATCTATCAACCAAGACAGGACAGTCCGAGGCTTCTGATGCGAGGGATTAGGGATCACAACCTGCTGCACTCTTTTGCTTGATCGGAGAACACGAGTAGGACAAGTACCTCTTTTATTATTTTTTAATTTGGCCAAACGTCTAGTTTTCCTTCCTTTCCTCATCTCTGAGAGGAAGTTGTAATAGTCTGAAATGGCTTTTTGTTGATTTAAGGAAAATGCAGGATGTGACTTTTCCTTTCCTTTCTTTTGGATTTTTCTAGTCCCTCCAACTTTTAATTTTTGATGCATAGCAACTTTTCTTAACATTGAGATACAAGAAGTCTGAGCAGAACAATTTTCAAGCTTCAGCAACTGCATTTTATTTAAAGCAGGAGATATTTTCTTGCTGGCCGACTGTATCTCTACAGTCTTGCTAAGAGTTTTCCTTTCAAGATGTGTAGTTGTAGAAGCAGGACCCCAGGAAGCTCTTTCATTTCTAGAATCCTTGCAGGCTGCTCGAAGTGAATTATAACATCTCCCTTCTGGTGATATATAGTACAACTCCTGCTTGCCGTTATGGATCTTATATCGAAAACTCCATCCCAAAGCTGAGAGATGCTTCTTTGCTCTCATGGTCATTTGTGTTATATCTTCTTTCTTCATCTTGCTCCTTAGTCTCACCTCATATCCAAATTTATACCAGTCCACAGCTGCTTCAGGGCAATATTCAGGTTTGATAGCAACTATATCTGACTGAGAAGAAACACCATATTCCTGAGTCTCTGGTGGTTGTTCAATAAGAAGAGAAGGCGAATTAGCTGGACAATTAAACAGATTTGTATCCTTATCTTGGGACATTAAGGAAAGAATATCTGCATGAGATTTAGTCAAATTTAAACAGACCTCACGAAGAGAGTAGAAGACCTTCCCATCAGGTGAGATGTAACGAAGTCTAATCATTCTTTCTCTCAAGTACTCAATTTTCCACTTCAGATACGCAAGATGCTTCCTAACATCAACACGCAGATATGAACTTTGAGGCCTTTTTCCACACATATTTACATATTTTGTAATAGCATCTGGGCAAAATTCAGCTCCAGGAACCAGGTCTGGCCCAGCAGGTAGCCAACTGGATTTTCTGCATCTTGAACTTCCATTAATTTTATTGCCATTGTAACTGGAAAAACCTTCCTCAATGCTTCTAGAATTAGCAACAAAAATTCCATCCTGTTTAGAAGGCAAAACTGATGAACCCTGAGGTAACACACATGCTGTTTTTTCATAGCAGGATACATTTGATTCAGTCAGAAGACTCATAGCTAACCGATCATTCAATGAAAGACATTCTACTTGGTGCACATTAGACCTTTCTTTAACAGAATGCACGCTAGAAGATTTGGGGTAGAACATGTTGCGATTTAATGTGTTTTGAACAAGTGGCATATGATGATTTTGGGCCAAATCTGCTTCAGGATTTGTATTAATATGATTTAAAGGTTTCACAGACTCCAACAGCCTCTGTACATCTTCTGGAAGGCCTATTACCTGGAAAAGATGATTCATAGCAACTTCAAGGTTATCACCAATTGCCTCTGACACTAAATTTTTCCACAAATCTTTATCAGAAGAAATCCACTCGCCAAGCTTATTAAAATTGTCTTTCTCTCGCAAATCATACCAAAGTTGCTTTGTAGAAATAGGAACATAGTGTTCTTGCTCATTTTCCTCAATAACCTCAAGAAACAACCATTTCCCACGACTCTGCCAAGTTCCTGTGACCTCACTCCAGTCCTGAGTAATCCTTATATCATCAATGGGAGCCATCATTTCATCACCCAAATCGGGGAAAAAGATCTTCCTCTCCTCTGAACCATCTTCATGATCGAAAACCACACCTTCCCACCAACCTTCATTGTAACACACATCCACACACATTCCATAATGGAGGTCCCATTTGCCAAACTGAAGTGGGGGTGGTAACGGCCTAATGCGACCACGATAATCACACAGGTTAGCAGTGGTATGATCATTCTCATCCACAAGCTGTGAAACATGCACACCATCGATAAAATGGTCAGACCCATCATCCACAAGTATACGATCGTATTTGACAACATATTTGAGATCCCAGCCATTTTTAAAATGATCAATAACAGTTCCTGGGTGCCATGAACCTTTAAACCCTTCTTCCACACTCCTTACCTACAAAGTTTAAAATTTTAACACTAAGAAAAGGTCTGGAAATAAAGGCTTTAATGCAAATGAAAAGAAAGACTCCTGACCAGAACTTGATATCCAAATTAACCAGATAAAAAAGGGTGACCCAATGCACCAAGCATCCCACATTTATGGGCTCGGGGAGGGTTGATATCCCAATTGAACAGAAAGCCATACAAAAATTAATGGCTGATTTCAAGGAACCATTAAACTTTTTTTTTTTTTTAAATTTAGATATGGAGAATTCTATGTTACAATTTTACAGAACAGAGAAACTCTAATCAAGAGAAACTCCAATCAAGCCTCGCATGCATGCCGGATAGAACATGAAAGAGATACAGATAGACAATTATAATGGAGTAAACAAATAAAAACCATAATGCAGCTCCACTCAAATTGAAAATATCTTTGGGAACTTAACATGGAACCCATAATTCAATAAACAAATACAGCAACATGAAAAACAAATTGAAATCAAAACAAAACCAACAAAAATATATATTTAAAAAAAAACTTTCAAATAATAATAATAAACCCTGAAAAAAAAAAAACCAAGAAAAGAACATTAGTAAGATAAGAATGGCATTACCTCTACTCTTTCATGATTAGAAAACTTAATTGTTTTGCTTACTCTGCGGTTTCTTGTTGTAATAGTGTCTTGTTCTTGAAACCCCAATGCCATTGAAAAGAATGAGATTGAAAAGGATTGCTGATAAACAAAAGGAGAAAGAAACTGTAAAATCGCAGAGCAGAGATACTTTGTTAACAGTGGTAGTCACTCAATGCTTTCTCTCCAAGTAAAAGGAGGTTGGAAACCCTTAAAATATAAATAAATTCCAGTGTGGGCTTGTGCATGGTTAGGCCAAAATATTCGAAAATTAAAAAAATATCGACCCAACTTAAATTAACCGAAATAAATTTTTTGGGCTTTTTTAACATTATTAGTATTATTATATAATATATTACTAAAAGGGGAGACGCTTTGCCTTTCCGCCTCTCTCTCTCTCTCTCTCGCGCGGCGCCCCCCCCCCCCCCCCTTTTTTTATGAAAAAAAAAAATAATTTTCAAATTAAAAGAAGCAAGATTACATAATCGAGATTGTATTTCTCAACGCATAAAAAAATATATTTCTTTTTCTATATGATCATAAATTATACGTTTTTAGCAGTTTAACAATCTAATAATAATTAAGTAATTAATAATCAATTCAATTTATTTTTCTCATTTTAATTATTTTAAATTATTTAGTATTTATTATTATTGACATAATTTTAAAATAATTTTATTTATAATAAAGTGTAATTAACTGTTTAATAACAGTGTAATTAGCTGTTTAATAACAGTGTTGTGATTATTTAACCTTCTTATAGTTATTTATTTTCGGTATCTTTATTTTTTTATTATTATTTAAAACAAAGACTTTATTTTATTTTCCACACAAGATATTTTGGAATCTTTTGAATTGCTGTAATATATTTTTTTTCCTCTTCAATTAGAAAGAATATTTAAGTTCACTTTAAATTTCTGTTTGGGCATTTTATTTTATTTATTGAATTTTTAAATTTTTATTTATTTATTGATATATGAGCAATATTTTTGACACTTTTTCTACTTACTAATTTTTAATTTAATATACGTTGCACATTATATATACTCATTTTATATTTTCATACTTTATTTTTATATATGTAAATTTTTATTAATTTTTTATATGATATACACAATATTTTAATTTTAAATAGATAATTAAATTTAATTATTTACTACTATATTACAAAATTATCATGACACAATACCCTTATATGTATAAATCTTTGAAAATTTATTTTTATTATGCCTTATGTTTAGAATATATTTAAATATAATGTTTTAGATTTGAAACGGTAAACATCTTTAATCATATTATTTAATATTTTTTTATTATATTAATCTAATATTTAATATTTCATATTTTGAAATATTTTATAAATACATAATTTATAATATGTATAAATAAAGAAAATAAAAAAAAATTAAAAATCGTGGTTTTTTTATTAGTTGTAATAAAATTAAAATTATTTATTTTTTTTATTTAATGAAACATTTTTTAAAATAATGATTTTCTGAACTTTCAATTAATCCCTTTTCTTCTTATTATTTTAATATTGTTTCAACATTTTTTATTCATTTAATATATATTTTACGTTTGTTATTAAATTAAATTATATTAATTTATTTAAAAATAATTATTGACAAAATAAATTTTATTTTATGGAAAAGCAAAGTTATGATTAAAATTCTCTTTTATTTTCCTTCAAAGTTCAAACCTTTTAAAATTTAGTCTTGTATCAATTAAAAGAATTTTTGTTAGTGTCCATTACTATGTTAAAGAGGCAAAACTATTTTTTAAGAAAAAAATTTAATATTATTTAAAAAAGCAATTTAAAAAATATTTTTTTTTGTTATTTTCTAGTTTTTCATTAACGTGTAATTGTCTTTAAAACAATCTCATAAATTTTATGTTGATTTTCTATATGATATATAATTATTGTAGTATTTTAATTTTAAATATTTAATTAAATTTAATTATTTTTTGTTATAATACGAAATGACCATAACATAACTATGTATTTAAATTTTTATAAATTTATTTTTATTATACCTTGTATTTAGAGTATATTTAAACATATATATTATCTTAATTTAGTGTTTTGCATCTATTAATAAAATATAAAAAAATAAAATAAGCATTCAACTACAAATGATAAGAAGAAATACAAGCAGGCACATGAATTAAATCTAGCTAGATTCATAATTATACATAAATACATATTTGTAATTACATAATTAAGAAGCCTAACTTAACTCTTGAAGAAGAGATAACAATAAGTGAAAAAAGCAAACCACCATATATTTCAAGCACCACCATATTTTTCAAGCAGGCACATGGTTTGCTTTTCTTGCTTCTCGAAGAAGAGATAACAATAAGTGAAAAAACCAAACCACCATATTTTTCATTCATTAGTATATACGGGGTATCCATCTCTATTATTATCCCATATCAACTTTATTTTACACAAAATAGAACTATCAAATAATTAATATATATAATAATTTAAATAAATATATAAATATCATCACAATTGAATCGTGTCACTATCGTCCATAATTATGTAAATAATAGATCTAATCCTACTTTAATTAGTTTTGTTTCTAACATTAAATAATTAATAATTCATAATTATATAAATAAAATAAAATAGTTCTTTATTAATAAATCCAATCCTAATATTAAATATTAAGCAAAAATTTGATTCAAATCTTAAGTTCCATTCATATATTTATCTATATTATAGATTATAAGTTATAGATTAATTGTTTATTTTTCACTTATTAATTTTTTATTTTAGTTAATTATTTCTTGTAAAATTTTATATTTAATTAAAGTTAAGTATAAGTAAAACTAAGAATTTTAAATTAACATGAACTCTAAAATTAAAAATTTTAAATTTATATAAATATTAAAATTAATTTAAATAATAAAAATAAAATTGTAATATATCACAGCATAGTGCAGATTTTAAAGCTTTTCATCCTAAACATACACTTTTGGAACTAAGTTAAAATCTAAACTTCTTTTTTTTTTTTCTTTTTTGTTACCAAAAAGTTTAGATGAGGGGAGGCTCTTCCAGTCCAAGGTAATTTCATACCACCAACGTCAGGAGAGATTGCAGTAGAATTTACATATCACCCATCAAGAGGATGGTTAATAAGGCTCGAATCTTAATCTAATGAAACCCTTGATTGAATTTCACTAACTAAACTAACCTGCATTAGCTAAATTTGAACTTTTTTACTTAAATTACATCACACTTTTTTTTTATTTAAGTTCAAATAATCTAATTTTTTATTAAAAAAATTTTAAATAGTATTTTTTTAAAAAAATAAAATTAATAATAAAATATTAATTTTATATTTTCAATATTAAAAATTAGTTACCATTTTAATAAAAGTGAAAAATAAAAAAAAATGACCTACCAACCTAGAACACAAACAAAATCAAGGATACCAACATCAAATCCATCATTCAAATCTAGATGATGAAAAAACAACACAAATATTCAAACTCAATTGTTTCCATAATGCCCAACAAGAAGCCTCCATCTTCACTCTCTTCTCAATCTAAACCTTACTCCACCTCCCACGCTAAGCCTAATTCCCAAGTCTCATGATTGCAAAAAGAAGACTTGGTGGCCGAAGAAGGAATATAAATGATATTACTAGTGACATCCCCCCTTACCTATAGTTGATAGACTATTGCTTGCTATCTTTTCTCCCTTTCTTTTCAATTCTCACACACCTCGAACCCTAACTCCCGGCAAACAAGATTTAGTCTCTGCCTTTCTAACCCCAACTTGATCTACCCCACCCCTATTGTCTTTTTGAATGATCTATAATAAGTGATTAAAACCCAAGTTCCCTTTCTTCTTTGTTGAATCAAGACTAGAATGAGAACCAAGAGTAAGGGATCTGCCACCACCGTGATAGTTACATTTATGGCTTAATATCATTGGCACCAATCTTCTATTCAGAATCAGAAACTCTCCCTCAACTTCCCCCTTATAATTCAACAAAGCATTATTGTTCTTGAACTTAAGCCCCAACTTATTTGGGCTTGTGATGGTAAGATCCATACCCAATGTCATATTTAGATCAACACCCATCCTAACCACATTTAAGGACACAACAAGTTATCTAAAGTGATTAATATTAGTAGAATACCCTAAAGCATAACTTTTAATTGTATCTTGTAAATATTAATTCCCTATTAATGGCAAATATCTTTTCTTTTAATTTAAATAATTTATATTTGATTGAAATTACCTATTAGTAGCTTGTTAAATATTCTATTCTTAAGATGTTATGAATATGAGTGAAGGAATAATCTGACGCAAGTATTATAAATTATGGTTCACAGTCAATGATACCTCATTGGGCATGATTTACCCGGATAGACTATCACCTCAATTTGTTTCCATTGATTAGTATAGGATACTAATAAAAGTGGAATAGTAAGTCTCATACCATTTGACATTATAATGTTAGAACAAACATAGTGGGCACTTTTAAAGATAAGCAGGCCAAACCAGTGATGCATAGATGACATCTACATAGAATTTATTCTTGTCAATATATAGTCATTTAGATCATAATAGAGAATATAGTCCCTTGATCTGAGATAACATGGTTATCTTATATATAGGTGGTTTGAGTTTGATATCGCTTACATACTTATACTAGGTATGGGTATATGGGCTTATATTGGCTCCGACTAATTATATATAGAGATAAGTGTCCAATCAAGATGGGATCCATTACCCTAAGTAAATAAGGATAAAGTCATATGCCTATTTAAATTATTCTTGATAAATAAAGTTCTTTCCTATGATAAATAGACTAAGTCAAAAAAGGGTTTTTGATGGAAAAGTCTTATTAATCAAGAATTAAAATTAAGAGGAGGACATATGATTCCAAGCAATTAGGGTTTGACGTAAACCATGGCCCTAACTAGAATCAAAATTTTGTAACAGAGAGACCTTAATGCATTGTATGTATGATCAAGATTCAAAGGTAATGGATGAATTTAATTTATCAATAGTTGGATAGTCATGGTACACTATGTTAGGTGTCAACCATGATTTATGAGAGCTAATAGTGGAAAGGGAATTTCACTCGAGGTTTGGAAAGAGTTTCAATAATATTAAAGAGTTAATATTATTCTCATTGTCAATTAGTAATGGACATAAGAAGTCATACACATAAGAACAAATGATCAAGGCATAATTAATTTGATTAATTAATTAATTAATTAGTTTCATTGATTAATTAAATTAATTAATTTAGTTTGCAATAAGATTGTAAAGTTTCTAACATAACTTGAAACTAAATTCAAGCAATTGGGCTTATTATAAGAAAATAAGCAAATATTTAATATAAGCTTAATT
This sequence comes from Hevea brasiliensis, assembly GCF_030052815.1. Classification (NCBI taxonomy): domain Eukaryota; kingdom Viridiplantae; phylum Streptophyta; class Magnoliopsida; order Malpighiales; family Euphorbiaceae; genus Hevea; species Hevea brasiliensis. Next base: position 87,022,702 of record NC_079493.1, on the reverse strand, counting down.
AATTAAAAGAGTTTAATTAATTAGTAATTTATTTGGGATATAAATTACAAGGTAGGAGAATTAATTTGTCTAATATGGCTTATAAAGCTATGAGAGAAAAAGTGGCTTAATGGTTTAGTAGCTTTGTGGCTTCGTGGAGATATGGCATGGATGCCAAGTGGCACCATGATATGGTGACAACTCATCTAATTGATTTGATGGGAAGAAGACATTTGGAAAGGTTGTCTTCTTAGTGGAGAACAAATAATCTCCACCAACAATGTTTAAGGATTGGAAATCTCTAAACTTTAGAGAATTCCACCTACTTTAGGGATATGGGAATCCCTAAAGTATATAAAAAGCCATCTTCCACTTTTATTTGTGGAATCTTTTTGCAAGAAAATTTTCTCTTCATCTCTTCTCTCTAGCCAAAAAGTTTTTCTCTACCCTTTCTTCATGTAATTGATTCCAAAGGTATTAAAAGTTTTTTACTCCTAAATCAAAGTTAGAAAAGTTTTTTCTCTTATTATCCAAAAAGGAAAACCAATTTAACCCTTCCTTCTCTTATGTGTTGCTTGGTATAAGCAAGGGAGACCATAAGTAGAATTCGATTCAAGAGTTGGGTTACCTTTGATCATGTGTTTGTGTGGAAGGACAAGAGGATCGAGGTTAGGAGGTCTTAGCTACTCGGATTGGTGGTGGATATTAATTGCGCCCATTTGGGTAAAATCCTTAAAACATTAGTGTGACACCCCTCACCCGTCTACAGTCTAGCCGAGCAAAACATGTCACACAGTGTGCCGGAGCACCTTATCTTATCATATTTCAAGTTCTAATTCTTAGTCTATTTATTAAAAGCCTCTAAGTGAAGTTTATGTCATTTATGCCATTTATTGAAATTTTGAATTAACTTGGAATTTTGAAAATTTTATAGAAAATCCAGCAAAGTGCCGGCTAAAAATTGGGAAAACAATTCTTCGAAACCTGTTAAAAACACTTTCAATATTCATATCATATCCGCAACTCCAATAAACCTCAACACAGTTTTATCAAATCACAATATTTCAAACTCAAATTCGCAATTTTCATTCATACAAAACCAATAAAATTGGTACTTATTCATAAATGAAATACTAAATGTCATTAATGTATATAATTACAAATATTTACATGGTTCCATAATTTACATAACAAAATAAATATCTAACATAAAATATAAAGTACAAAATACATGTTGTAGCTTATTGTCCTACCCAAAATACACTGCAGATGTGGTGACACTGGAACACAATGCAGATCTGAACACTCACTCAGTCTGAGGTCTGCTAGGCTCTTTATCGGTCTCACCAGTACCTACGCGTGGCAAAAAGCAACGCGCTAAGCAATACAGCTTATTGATGCCAATATAATGTAAAAATAAACTAAATGAATAAATATACAGATATTATGTTGATATATTATGAAAATTGAAATATTTGGTAATTATTAATATTTTTATTAATTTAGTACTTTTATGTTCATTATTTGATAATAATTTATTTAGACTTATTTTAATTGCCTAAGTAACCTATATCAGTTGACTGGACTAGATAAATGAGTAAACTGGCATTGAGTACTAAGTATCTTGGACAGTCACATCATCGATCACAAAGTGTCTCCCGGTGTGCAACAGAACAGCTAGCAAGTCATAGTAATAGACGGGCATAATGCCGAGTGTATCAAGTGTATCAAAATGGCCAAAAGCCATATTTTCACAATTGGCCATTAAGACCATAAATCACGGAATGACATAAAGTCATAGGCAGTACTGCAAATCAAAATCCTATTGGCATGCCAACCTATCCAAACCAATCATTTTAGGCATACTAGGGCATGTTATCAAGTTAAGTGGTTATTTCCTTGCATTTGATATTTGGTGGTTACTATTTAAGCATAAATGTTGACTTTTTCATACATAATAGATATGTTAGTTCTAATTACACCAAAATCCCACATTTTGGATTTTAGACTTGTTAGCATTAATGGCCAATCTCAAATCAAAGCTCATAAATGATTATTTCAAATTTTCAAATTTCATGGCATATGTTTACTATTCCATTAGACTAATCTACAATAGGAATTTGGCTAAACTTCCCTCATCAAAGTTGTTCCTTAATATGTCTTCTTTAATTCCTTTTTGAATAATTTCATTTGGAGTTTTGTAGCTCAAGTTATGATATTTTTACCATAACTGGTCAGATTGGTCTAATTCCAAAATTCTAGATAGAATTTGGTTCTACCAGTTTTGGTGTCCTAATTTTGGTGGATAATTTCATTAGGTTATGGTCAGAATTTGGGTTTTTATTTATCATGAAAGTTGTTTTAATATGTCTAAGCTTTCCATGGCCACAAAAATCAGGTCATTTGGACCTTTCTACACTAAGTTATGGCTATTTGAACAAACACTGTTCATTTGGTCAATTTCCAGATCCAGAATGTTGGTTATCCGGATTGAGGTAATTTTTAGGTCAACTTAAGTTAGTTTTCTGGGCAGGGTCCCCTCATAAAAAATGTGGCATTATGTGCCTAATTTTACCTCCAATTGGCCTTACACTAATTGAAGCTACACAAGTCAAGTTAGGGCTAACCAAACCTACTGGACTCAAAGTCCAAAATTTCCAGCATATGGGCCGCCTAACCAATTCATTATCCTATGCCACCATTGGTCTCATTTTGGTCTCATTTTATGGTCAATTCATCATAAATGGTCACTAATTGACCATTAAAATACCACTTCACCATTAATTCAACAAACGCTAATTTTTACTCTAACCCTAATTCCCAAAGTTTACAAATTTCACCATACATGAATAATCAAGCTCTCATTATTATATTATCATCAAGGGCAACTAATATACTAATTTAATTCAAAGAAAATCATCAAAACCCTAACAATTTCATGGCTGTTGAAAATTTGGGAGTGCCCTAACATACATATTTCCTTGTAATTTCTTCAAATTCTAACTTAATTCAAGGTCCTAATCAAGAATATAAGGAGAGAGGTAAGGGATTTGGCACTAACCTTAAATTGAAGCACTTTCACTCTTGCCCAATCTTCACTTTCTTGGCTTTTCTTGGCAGCCAAACACCTTCTCAAGAGGAGTTGACAAGTTTTTGTAAAGAGGGTTATGGATTTTATGGTGATTTAAGGTGGGAGATGAAGCTTTTATTAAGCAAAAATGGTGGAACTCTTTCTCTCTCTCTCTCTTCCTCTATGGTTCGGCCACAAGGAGAAGAAGGTGACAGATTGTTCTTTCCAATTTTTGACTTCTTTTCTTCTTTTTAATAAGGTTTAAGTGTGCTTGTTGAGTTTTAATTGGCTAACAAATTTTATTGCATCATGCTTGCATATGCATGATGTCATAATTAGGCATTTACTTTCATTTTTTTTCTTTCTTTTCTACTCATTTTTAATTAAATTTTTATTAATATTTATTCATATTTTATGTCATATAATTCACTTACTTAAATGGATAACTTAGTCATAAATCATCTCTGAGGGTAAAATGACCAAAATGCCCTTCGTTTAGCTTAACGAGCTAAAATTATTTGTACCGATTTATGAAATTTTCTTAGTATTTTCTTGGTATTCGATTGCTATCTAAGGCTCAATAACTCTTTACTGGAGTCCTAAAAATTATTTCACAGGGTTTCTCACAGGTCTAGGGTCGGCAACTGTCTTTACAGCCGCTTCTTGTTAGGTCACCCATTGCTAGAGCCACGACTCATTTAACCTTAGCGCATTTCATTACTTAAATTTTTTTCTTAATTTTTCTTATCATTATTTGGGTAATTTATGACTCCTCACTCTAGTTTATGTAACACCCTCCCTGTAGCAACTCTGTACATTCTACTGTTCCGGTGACCAGTGTCGGACCGGACAGCTAGAACGTTCGGAAAAATATTTAAACTAAAGTGAAGAACCATAATTAACTCAAATATTAATAAGAAAAATTTAGTAAAAATTTTAGAAATAAAATACAACCAAGTTAAATGAGCCGGTGCCCAAGCGATGGATAACCTAGTGAGAAATTGCGGTTCTCGCAACTAGGAGCCCTAGACCCGGGAAAAAATTCATAAAATAATTTTTGGGACTCCAGAGAAGGGTCATTGAGACTCCTATGGCATTATAATGCCAAGAAAATATTTAAAAAAATTTTTCAATCGGTACAGACAATTTTGACTCGTTAAGCCAAACGAAGGGCATTTTGGTCATTTCGTCTTCAGAGATGATTTTTGGCCGACTTGTCCAGTTAAGTAAATAATTATTATAACATAAAATATGAATAAATATTGCTAAAAATTAAATTGAAAATGAGTAGAGAATAGAAGAAAAAAAATGGAAGAAAATACTAATTATAACATCATATGATGTCATTAAACACTTACCCACCAATCATATTTAGTCAACACTTAAATTAACTAATAAAATATGGATAAGAATACAGCAAAAGCTCATAAAAATCCAGCAGCCATCACCTTCACAAAACCCACCCGTAGCTCTCAAATTCCATACCCATTCCACCATAGAAAACTTCATCAAGCTTCACACCCCACTAAGTTTCACCATAAACCCAGTTAATCACTTCACAAAAACTCTTCCTTGCACCTTAAACTCTCTCTAACTAGCAAAAAGAAGAAGGAAAAGAAAGTTTTTGCAAGCTTGGGAGTTAGCTCCAACAAGGTTAGTGCCATCTTTCTCCTTCTTCCTTTGGATATTCATGTTAAAACATTAAGTTAGGCTAGGAAATTGTGGAATTGAAGAAAATTAAACATGCTAGGGTAAATGGTGAATTTCGGCAGCCTATTGGGGGTGATGATTTTGATTGTTTTGATGGGCTTAGAGTGGACTAGAGATGGTGTTTAAAGTGTGTATATATATATATATATATATATATATATATATATATATATATATATATATATATATATAATGAATTAGTGTGTTTAACTAAGGTGTGTGGTGTGAATTGATATGGGGAATTAGGGTTTTGGAGAGAAACTTGAACTTTGCTTAGGTAATGGTGAATGAACATTTTAATGGTCAATTAGTGACCATTTGAGGTAAGTTGACCATAACTTAGAGTGAATTATAGCATTACAAACTGATTTGGTATGCTGCCTAGTGAAACCAGCAGGGTGGCTGTGAGTCCAGCCTGTTTGGACAGCCATAACTTGGGCTGTGTAGGTTCAATTGGTGTTTGCCCAATTGGACATGAAACTAGACACATAATGGCACAATTTTGGTGAAGAAACCATGCCCAAAAGACCAAAGCAAGTGGACCAAAAATTTGCCCCAATCCGGATGTCCTGCCACCAGATTCTGCAGAATGACCAAATGAACAGTGATTGTTCATTTGGCCATAACTCATTGTAGAATGGCCTAATTGACCTGATATTTTTACAGCAACAAGTTAAGATATATACCAACAACTTTCATGAAGAAACCTACCCCAAATTATGACCAGAACTTATCCAACAAGGCAGTTGAAATCACTGTTCACTGCACTGTAGATATGGTCAGTTCTGAAATTTTTCAATCCGGCCAGTTGTGGTTTTTGGACCATAACTTGAGCTAAAAAACTCCAAATGGAGTGATTCAAAAAAAGAAATTTAACTATACAAAATAAGGAACAACTTTCATGTTTATCATTTTCTCAAATTCCCACTGCAACAGTAACTAATGGAACAGTAAAATTAGGGTATAAAAACTGAAAATTCTGCTCCATTAGTTTTAAGCTTAGAAATGGTATTGGTGATTAATGCCAACAAGTTTTGAATGCACAATGTGGTATGTTGGAAGTGTTAAAACCAATGTACCTATTTTCTATGCAAAAGTCAACATTTTTGTTGACTAATGAAGTGAATTGTAACACCAAAGCTTGAAATTCAAAAATTACAAAATTCAAAAGTATCAAATGCCCTAGTATACCTAACAAGATTGGTTTGGATAGTTTGGCATGCCAATAGGGTTCAGTTAGCAGTACTGCACATGGCATTATGCCATTCTGTGATTTCATGGCTTTTAGCCATTCTGACCTTGTATTGAAATTTGGCCTAGTGCCTGATGTTATTACAGCTTATTAGCTGTTCTATTGCACACCGGGAGATACATATGTGACCGATGGTGTGACGGCCCGAGGTACTTGATACCCAGTGCCAGTTTACCCGTTTATCCAGTCCAGTCGTCTAGTATAGGTTACTTGGGCAACAAAAAAATGAAAGTGGATAAATGTAATGAAATAACGAATATAACCAGTACAAAATAAGTACGACTACAAATACTCAAAGAAAATTTATTTACAATGAGACATTAATACATTCACTACATATTTATTTTTTGTTATTTCTTTTTATTATATTATTGGCACCACTAAGCATTATTGCTTAGCGCCTTGCTTTTGCCACGCGTAGGTTCTGGAGATCCTGACCGAGAGCCCGGTAGACCACAGACTGGGTGAGACCTCCTGCAGCTCTGCATAGTGTCCGTGTTACCTCACCGTCATCAGTGCATTGGTAGGACACTAGGTTTCATTTTGGTATTTTGTAATTAACTTTTATTTTCTTATATGTAATTGAAACTTATGTAATGTATTTTGGTAATAATGTAAATAGTAGAAATTGTGGTTATGAATGGAAAATTTGAGTATTTATTTATTGCTTATATATATGAGTACCATGAGAAATGAATGATTGAGAAATGTTGTTGAAAAATATTGAGATTTTGATGATATTGAAGTTTGAGAATGATTGAATATGATTATCAGAAGTGTTTTTCACAGGTTCCGAAGAACTGTTTTCTCCATTTTTAGCCGGTACTCTGCCGGATTTTCTATAAAATTTTCGAAACCTCAAACAAATTATAATTTCAATAAATAACTTAAATGAATTATATTTCACAAGTTATATTCAAAACTATGATAAAAAAATAAATTAAGGAAGAATAAAAATGATTATGATAAAATAGAGTGTTCCGGTACACCGTGTGACATATCTTACTCGGATATACTGTAGACGGGTAAGGGGTGTCACAGTTTAAATATAGTTTTAAACATTCTTGCTGTTCAGACAGACATTAGTCACCGAAACAGTAGAATGTACAAACTATCTAAAGTGAGGGCGTTATAATTCTTCCCCTCTAAATAAAATTTCATCCTCGAAATTTACCTGATGTAAATGGTCGAGGAATATGCTACCTCCTTGCTTCTTCACTTCCTTGTGTTGCCTCATCAATGTCTAGATCTGGTTCCTCTCGAGCTTCCATGGCATATACCCATGGTGCCACTCTAGCTTCAGGCCTTTTGACCGTCTCAGAAACAGCCTTTTGTGAAATATCAGTCGTCTCTGCTCTACCAGGTCTTCTATCCCTTTGCATTGTGGGGGTAGGTCTATCAGCTTGTGCTGGAATTGTTGAACCACTCTGCTGGGTGCAATCTTTTATGAAATGATTCGTAGCCCCATACTTAAAACACCCTCTAGTTAACAGTCGACACTCCCCTCTATGTTTCTTACCACAATGCGTATATTCTGGCACTGGGGCCGATCCATTTGTTACTGTGCCTGAGGAGCGAGCTATAGATATCCCAAACTGGCCTCTTTGGCCTTGTGTCTGGTCCTGTGAACCTTTAAGCTTCTTAATATCAGTCGGTATACTTGATTGCTCCCTTAGGCAAATCCCACATCAGTAAAGCACGGAGATGGTCTCGGATTCAAAAAGTAATGATATATAAAATGGGGGACCTAATCACTAGAGGTGCCTTTTAGTGGAATGGCCTGGAGGGTTGGAAGAACTCCAGAGTTAAGCGTGTTCACTTGAGAGAAATCCTAGGATGGGTGACCTCCTAGGAAGTTCTCCATTCCACCTATGGGACAAAACCGTGAGGCTTATGGCCAAAGCGGATAATTCCTCTAGTGGTTGGAGCTCGACCATTACAATTGGTATCAGAGCCGCTCGCGTGTCCTCTTGGGCGATGGTGGGATAAACCTCAGTGAGGATGCTGAGTCCTGAAAAGGGAGGAGAAAGGTCCCTTAAGCAAATTCCACATCGGCAAAGTACAGAGATGGTCTTGGGTTCAAAAAGTAATGATATATAAAATGGGAAAACTAATCACTAGAGGCGCCTTTTGATGGAATGGCCTAGAGAGTTGGAAGAAATTCAGGGTTAAGCGTGCTTGCTTGAGAGAAATCCTAGGATGTGTGACCTCCTGGGAAGTTCTCCATTCCACCTATGGGACAAAACCGTGAGGCTTATGGCCAAAGCGGACAATTCCTCTAGTGATTGCAGCCTAACCGCAAAAATTAGTTTAGATTTTTATCCTTTAGCTTCCTAATGGAAAATAGGCTAATAGCAATTGTGTTATAAGTGTTGTAACTATAATATGAGATATTTGCAATTACTAAAATGAACTTACATGTGGTGCATGAAACATAGGGTTTATAAATTCTAAAATTTCCTTTTTGCACCCTCTATTGTGCTAAACTCATCAATTGATAACAGAGCTACCATATTTCTTTATTAGGAGCTTTGTTGTATGTTGTTTGTTGGTTGAGAACTAGAAAATTTTGGATTTCAAAAGTTGAAATCGTGTTTTTATGCTTTTTCAATTGCACGACCCAGTTATACGGGTTGTGTAATTATAGGCTTCATTATTACGTAAGCTGTGTAAGCATTACATAAGTTATCTAATGACACGTTAGGCAGTTACACAAGCAGTGTAAAAGTTATACAAGCAGTGTAATGCTAAAACGAAGTAAAAATGAAAAAAAACAATAGAGGGTTACATAGCCTAAGGTCGTGCAACGTTACATAAGCTATGTAATAATTACACGGGCCATGTAAGTGGTTTGACAAGCTATGGAGAAGATAGGACACTACATAGGTCTATATGAGATATTACACAACCGTGTTATTTGAAAAACCCTTGTGCGATTTCTTCTAATCTTTATTTGATACTCTGATCAGATCTGTTAGTCTCCAAGCCTTCAGTTTAAGTATTTAACTACATTCTCAACCATTGTAACGTATTTTGGAATGAGATTCCAAAAGGTTATTTCATTTTGAATATGAGATATTTCAAATGTATTCTTTTATTCAAGTGTTAAATGTATGTTCATGTATGATGGATGATCATGGACTTTAAGAGACTAATATGATTGTTTTCTCTGGTTATTCTTTTGGGAACATAATAATTATTTTATAATTCAGGAGTTATATTATAAGTTGTTATAATGCATAATAGGTAGCAAATTCATTTGTTTGGGCCTGTGAGCTAAATTCTTTTCATAATCTCACCTTGGTATGCCAAGGATGCTAAATGTATGACATTATGGAGTTTAAAAGAAGAAGAGGTGGCTACATCATTGATGAAAATTAGTAGGAGCATAAGACATTAAGAGTTGAAGATCTTTTGGGCTTGTATGTTAATAAATGGATGCCAACCTAGGATGCCCTTAACTCTAGACCTTATGACTGATATTAGAATTTCATAGAATAGTCCATGATCATGCCTTTTACATTATCATTGATGAATGAACATATTTATGAGATATATATGTTTATCATTATATATATGCATAAAAATGGTTAATGTGCAAAGTGAGACCTAATATTAACTAAGTCGACCAAGGAATCTTCTAATTAAATGATTAAGTTAAGAATGGTGTGATTTTGGAAATTGCATTATGGCTCTCCACTAAGGCAATCACTTCAGAAGTTTCAAACAATTGCAGCTATGGTAACATAAGGATGATGTATTTGGTTTAAGAGAACTTCTTGAAGTAATTGTTGAGCATAGGATGTTGTAAGTATGTAAATACTTCAATAACCAAGAATGGATGTAACTAAGGCCATTAAGGTTCAAATTTGTATACTTTCTGACTTAATAGGTGCAACTTAAATAATGTAAGATAGACCATGAAAGTATGTACTTGAGGTTTTAAACATTATGAGCCAAATAAACATGAGACGTGAAAAATAAAGTGTTACTCATTTATAGATTATTATGAATCTAATAATAGATGTACTTAAGGATGATTAGCCTTTTATAAGAATTCAATCACCCACTAAAAATCTATCCTAACTTGGATTTCCATTTCCTTCTTTGGAAGTGTAAGATCCACTAAGTTAATGAGAGAGCCAATTTAATTAAAAGACTATGAACATTTTGGTTAATACTTGATATAATATACTAATTAGAATTTTATTATTTTTTGTAGTAAAATTTGATCAACATGACACCAAAACCAACCAACGTTCTCACTGGTATACTTGATACCAACATGTTAATTAAGCTTAACTTCTCATATTGGTTAAGGAATCTCAAGATAGTATTCAATTTCGAATGTATTGGATATGTGTTGGACTCAAAAGTTCTTGGCCCTTTATTTGAAGGGGCTTCCCAAAAGGAATATGACACTTTAGCAAAATGGAAAGATAATGACATGCAAACAAGGTGTTACATGCTTGCTTCTATGACCAATGAGTTGCAAAAGTAGCATGAGAAGATGCATACAACATCTGAAATCCTCGATCACCTATAAGAGTTGTATGGTAAGCATAGCAGAAATGCTAGATATGAGATATCAAGGTAGTTATTTAGGATCAAGATGACCAAGGTGATGGATGTGGGAGCCCATGTGCACAAGATGATCAAGCTCATATAATAGCTTGATGCACTCAAATTCACAATGGACTTATCACTTTGGACAAATTTGATCCTGTAGTCCAATCCTAATTCATTTGGAATTTTTATTATGAACTTCCTTCTAACCAAGATTGAATGCACACGTGTTAAGTTGTTGAACTTATTGGTCATTACACAAAATAACATGCTTGGTAACAAGGGGAGGGAAGTTACTTTAGTTACTTCTACTTTTTGTAAGACTAAGAAGAACAAAAACAGTAAGAAGAAAAAAGCTTCCACATAGATTCCATTTGGCAGAATTGCCAAGAAATAATCTAAGAAGAAGAAGGCTGAAGTTGTTAAGGGCAAAGGAAAGTGTTTCCACTATCAGAAAGCCAGGCACTGGAAAAGGAACTGCCCAAAGTATTTAGAATCTTTGAAAAGTAAGAAGGATAAGCCTTTTGAAGGCATGTCTGTTTCTTATTATTTGGATTTTAGTAATACTTATAGTTTATCTGCAACTCACATTTTGGATATTGGTGCAAGTTCGCACATATGTTTTAATATATAGGAACTAGCAAGTAGTGAAAGCTTAGAGAGATAAAATGTTAGACTATGGATTGGTGATACACTTGCATTATATAGGTATTTTAAGGTACTTTTTATTGCACTTCATTGGTATTTTGTTAGTTAATTGCATAGTTTCTTGTTAGCTTCATTACATTTTAGCATTTTGAGTTGATTCTACTGAATTTCTTGATTTATGTGTTCTATCAGCTGATTTCATATAGTCCTACGGCCTCCAAGATTCTAAATTGAGAGTTTTTATGCCAGATATAAATACAAGAAGTCGGGAATAAGCTAGAGATTGTATCTTTTACATTCTAACTTAGATTTTCAACAATTTGGAGAGATTTGCATCAAGATTCTTCGGAAAGATTTACAGCCAAAGTTCTTAAAATTCAAAGTTGTAGAATCTTCTATCTGGGTTTCTTTGTTCTATTTTTTCAAATGTTTTATCATTGTTATTTTATTTTTATGTTGATTATTAAACTCACCATGAGTAAGTAGTTTTCTTAATTCTAGGATTAGGGATGTAGCACTTTCAATTCTGTTATGGATTCACACTGATTTTATTTAATAAATTTGAAGATTTGTTCTTTCATTCAATTTCTTGTGATCTTAATGCATTCAATGTATAGAGCTCTATTTAGTTATGATTTTAGATATTAATAGAAAAACTGAAAGGTGAAGATTAATATTGGAAAATCAAGATGTTGAACTTAGGGTTTTGAACTAAAGATAAGCTGAGATTTTATGTGGAATTCATAATTAATCAAATAGCTTAAAGGATCTTAATTAAGATTGATCATCACAAAAGTAGGATTCATATTAATTAAGATACACCTTGAGTACCTTAAGAGATGACTTAAGATAGTTTATTAATTGATCCTTCGAAGTAACTACTTTCTAATTTATTGAATAAATGAGAATATATTTGTAATAGGTTGAAATGTGAACCCCTAATTCTAAAATTGCTTTTATTAATTGATTACTTTAGTTAAATTGTTTAACTTTCCTTTATTTTATTAGTTTTATTTGTTTAGATTCTTATCATTATAATTGGTAGTCTAGATAGTCATAATTGATGTTTAGTCTAGTACTCACCAAGTTCCTGATAGAAATGATACTCACTCACTATTTTATTACTTGTTAATAATCCATGCACTTACAAGATTTTGCATAACAATTGGCAATAAAGTAAGTGTTGCAGCATTAGTCATAGAGTCTAAATCTTTGTGTATAAATGAGCATATTTTGTTTATGAATCATATTTTATATGTACTTGATGCTTTTAAAAATATTATTTTTGTATCTAGTTTGACTAGTTATGGATATGAATTTTAGTTCATAGATAATGTTTGCAATGTTTATTTTGGAAATAAAATTATTGGCATGGGCTATTTGCAATATGGTCTCTATTATTTGGATAATTGTAACAAAACAACTCTAAGTAACCAAATTGGGTTTAATGCAATCAATAAAATAAAATCAAGTTTAAGATAACTTTGGCACTTAAGATTAGGTTATATTGCAGAGGATAGGATTATAAAGTTGGAAACATGGGGATATTATCTATATTGGGTTCTGAACTTGCCCCAACTTGTGAATCCTGTATTCAAGGCAAGATGACTAAATCACCTTTTGTTGGACAAGGGATTAGATCTAAAGAAGTTTTGGAGCTAGTACATAGTAATGTATATGGCTCATTTAAAGAAATGGCAAGATGAGGTTTTTCCTACTTTATAGCCTTTACTAAAGATGTATCAAGGTATGGATATTTGTATTTAATGAAACACAAACATGAATCTTTTGAAAAGTTCAAGGAATTCAAATCTGAAGTAGAAAAATAAACAAGAAAGAGTATTAAAACTCTAAGTTTTGATCAAAGAGGTGAATACTTAAGTATTGAGTTCAATGAGTTCCTTAAAGAACATGGCATTATTTCTCAATTATCCCCGTCTTGGAACACCATAGTTGAATGATGTATCGAAAAGGAAAAATTGTACCCTATTAGATATGGTATGAAGCATGATGAACTATACTGACCTTCCAATCTACTTATGGGATTTAAGTTGGAAACAACATTATATCTTCTGAACTGTGTCCCTTTTAAATTAGTCTCTTTCACTCTATATGAGATATGGCATGGATATATATCAAGTTTTAAGTATGTTAAGATTTGGGGTTGCCCAGCTTTTATCAAAAAGGTAAAGAATGATAAATTGGAAACAAGATAAGCGAAAGGACGATTTAATTGATATCCAAAAGATAGTTTTTGATATTACTTCTATCTTCCTCTAACACAAAGAGTTGTGACAAGCAAGGTTGTTATTTTTCTTGAGAAAGAGTTTCTTTAAGAAGGTGGCAAAGGAAGGAAGATAGAATTAGAGTTAGAGAGCTCTGACTAATGAATAAAACAAATGGATATTGATCCTTCCAGTGAACCTATACCTATTAATAAAGTATCCACATTAGTTCCTCGAAGATCAAGTGGAATATCTCGTCCACCAGAGAGATATCGATTTCTTGATGAGAATGAATAAGAGTTTTTTGTTCATGAAGAAGATAATCATGGTAAGGATCATACAAGTTATGAAGATGCCATATATGGATATAGACTCTTTAAAATGGCTAGAAGCTATGAAGTCTAAAATGCATTATATATATAAGAATCAAGTTTGGGATCTTATAGGCCTACTTGAACGTATTGTACCAATAGGAAATAAATGGGTCTTCAAGAAGAAAATTAGTTTTGATGGAAATGTAGAAACCTATAAGGCAAGGCTAGTAGTGAAAGGGTTTTAGCAAAGGCAAGGGGTTGACTATGAGGAGACCTTCTAACTTATAGCCATGTTGAAATCGATAAGAATTTTGTTAGCAATAGCAGCACATTATGATAATGAGATTTAGTGAATGGATATCAAAATTGCTTTCCTCAATGGACACATAAAGGAAAACATTTTCATGAAGCAATTTAAAGGTTTTGAATTCAAGGATGGTTCTGCAGTGTGTAAGCTTAAGAGATCTATATATGGTTTTAAGCAAGCTTTATGAAGCTGGAACATACATTTTGATAAAACCACTAAATCGTTTGGTCTTATCAAAAGTGAAGATGAGCCTTATGTATACAAGAAGGTTAGTGGAAACCCAACTACTTTCCTAATATTATATGTGGATGATATATTATTAATAAGAAATGATAGTGGTATGTTAATGACTATAAAAGTCTGATTATCTATTATTTTCTCTATGAAAGACTTAAGGGAGGCAACTTACATTCTAGGAATTCATATCGATAGGGATAAATGGAAAAGAATAATAAGTCTATCACAAATTCTATACTTAGAAAAGGTGTTGAAGAAGTTCAACATGCTTGATTTTAAGAAGGAATTGTTACCTGTCATGCACAGTATCCATCTCTCTAAGGAAATGTCTCCAAGACATCTGAAGAAAGAGAGAAAAAAACAAGAATTCCATATGCTTTATCTATTGAAAGTCTAATATATGCTATTTTATGTATAAGGCCAAAAGTTACATATGTTGTTAGTGTGAATAGCAGATATCAATCCAACCTAGGTTTGGAACACTGTGTTGCAGTCAAGAGTATCTTAAAGTACTTAAGAAAAACTAAGGATTTAATCTTGATATATGGAGGAGGTGACCTACAACTAGATGGATTTATAGATTTTATTTTGAATCAGATGTGGATGATAAAAATTTTATATCAAGGTTTATTTTCATGTGTAATGGAGAAGCAGTTAGTTGGAAAAGTTCCAAGCAGACAACGATTGCTAATTCCACCATAGAAGTTGAGTATATTATTGTATCAGATATTATAAAGGATGAAGAATTTCGTAACAGAACTTGGAGTGGTTCCTTGGATTGTGTCACTAGTTCCTCTCTATTATGACAATAATGGTGCTATAGCTTAGGTTAAGGAACCTAGGTCTTACTAGAAGTCCAAACATATAGAAAGATACTACTATATTTGTAACAACCTCCCGATAGCAACTCCGTACATTCTACTGTTCCGGTGACCAGTGTCGGTCCGGACAGCTAGAACGTCTGGAAAAATATTTAAACTAAAGTGAGGAACCATAATTAACTCAAATATTAATAAGAAAAATTTAGGAAAAATTTTAGAAATAAAATACAACCAAGTTAAATGAGCCGGTGCCCAAGCGATGGAAAACCCAGAGGGAAGTTGCGGTTCTCACAACTAGGAGCCCTAGACCAGAGAGAAAATTCATAAAATAATTTTTGGGACTCCAGAGAAGGGTCATTGAGGTTCCTATGGCATTAGAATGCCAAGAAAATATTTAGAAAAATTGTTCAATCGGTACAGACAATTTTGACCCGTTAAGCCAAACGGAGGGCATTTTGGTCATTTCGCCTTCAGAGGTGATTTTTGGCCGACTTGTCCAGTTAAGTAAATAATTAATATGACATAAAATGTGAATAAACATTTCTAAAAATTAAATTGAAATTGAGTAGTGATGAAAAGAAAAGAAAAATAAAAAAGGCTCATTTATGACATAATGTGATGTCATTTAAAAAGCTACCACCAATCATATTTAAACAAACATTGAACTAACTAATAAAAAGAGATAAATATGACCAAAAAGATTAAAAAAGCAGCTGCCTTCTTCTTCCCCAAAACAAGCCGAAACCTAGCCCTTGCCCAAACCTCCATTAACACTTCAAAAAAGCTTCATTTCTCCCTTTGTTTCACAACAAAACCCTAAACCCCTTTCATTAAAACTTGTCCACGCATCTTGGGAAAGTGTTTGGCAGCCTAGAAAAGGAAAGAAAGTGAAGTTTGAGCTTAGAAAATTCTGCCCTACAAGAGGTTAGTGCATCTATATACCTAAAACTCTTTAATTTCATGATTAGAGACTTGAATTTAGTAAGAAATTGTAATTTAAATGGACAAAAACTCATGTGTATGTGTACATGAATTTCAGCAGCCCTAAGGAAGGAATGATTTTGATTGTTTTTATGGACTTAGAGTGGACTAGAAATGATGTTTAAGGTATATAACTACATGGATAATGAATTAATGTGCTAATTAAGGTGTATGGGTAAATTGAAATGAAAATTAGGGTTTTGGGGAGTAAAAATTTGACTTGGCTTATGAAATGATTAATGGACATTCTAATGGTCAATTAGTGACCATTTGAGGCAAGTTAATCATAATTTGAAGTGAACTAATGCATGGCAAAGTGAAATGTGTAGGCAGCCTAGTGACAGCAGCAATGAGGCTGTGATTCCAGCCCACTTAGACAGCCATAACTTTGGCTGTGTAGGTCCAATTGGTGTTTGGCCAATTGGAAATGAAACTAGACTTATAATGGCACAATTTTTCTGAAGAAACCAACCAAAGCAAGTGGACCAAAAATTGGCCCCAATCCGGATACCCTGCACCCAGAATCTGCAGAATGACCAAATGAATAGTAACTGTTCATTTGTCCATAACTCACTGTAGATATGGTCAATTGACCTGAAATTTTTACAGCAACAAGATGATATATAGACAAACAACTTTCATGAAGAAACCTACCCCAAATTATGGCCAGAACCCATCCAACAAGGCAGTGGCAGTCACTGTTCATGGTACTGTAGATTTGGTAAATTCTGCAGAATTGGAAATCCGGCCAGCTGTGGTTTTTGGACTATATCTGGAGTTACAAAACTCCAAATGGAGTGATTCAAAAAAAGAAATTCAACTAGACAAAATAAGGAACAACTTTCATGTTTACCATTTCCTCAAATTCCCACTGTAACAGTGCCCAATGGAACAGTAAAATTGGGCTACAAAAATTGAAAATTTTGCTTCCCTCGATTTAAGCTTAGAAATGGTATTAATGCTTAATGCCAACAAGTTTTGAACGCAAAATGTGGTATGTTGGGAGTGCCAAAACCAATGTACCTATTTTCTATCAAAAAGTCAACATTTTTGTTGACCAATGAGGTGAATAGTGACACCAAAACTTGAAATTCAAAATTTGAAGAACTCAAAAGTATCAAATGCCCTAGTATACCTAACAAGATTGGTTTGGATAGTTTGGCATGCCAATAGGGTTCAATTAGCAGTACTGCACATGGCATTATGCCGTTCTGTGATTTTATGGCTTTTAGCCATTTTGATATAGTGTTGAGACTTGGCCTCGTGCCTAATATTATTTACAGCTTGTTAGCTGTTCTGTTGCACACTGGGAGATACATATGTGATTGATGGTGTGACGGCCCGAGGTACTTGATACCCGGTGCGGTTTACGTTTATCCATCCATCATCCAAAGATAGGTTACTTGGGCAACCAAATGAATGAAAGTGGACAAAGTTAACGAAATAAATGGATATACAAATACAAAACAAATAAGACTTATACATTTAATACATATTTATTTCCTGCTATTTCCTTTTATTTTATTATTGCACCACTAAGCATTATTGCTTAGTGCATTGCTTTTGCCACGCGTAGGTTCTGGAGATACCGATCGTGAGCCCAGTAGACCGCAGACTGGGTGAGTCCATCCTGCAGTTCTGCACAGTGTCCATGTCACCTCACCCTCCACAGTGCATTGGTAGGACACCAGACTTCATTTTGATATTTTGTAATTGATTTTTATTTTCCCTTGTGTAAATGAAACTTATGTAATGTATTTTGATTTTCATGTAAATAATGAGAACTGTGTTTGTGAATGGAAAAGTGAATGTGTATCTGTGTTTTATACACGATTACCACTTGAGATGAATGATTGAGAAATTAAATTGAAAAATGTTGAGATTTTGATATTGGAGTTTGAGAGTGATGAGATATGAATATTGGAAGTGTTTTTAACAGGTTCCGAAGAACTGTTTTCTCCATTTTTAGCCGGTACTCTGCCCGATTTTCCTTAAAATTTTCGGAACCTCAAATAAATACTAATTTTGATAAATGGCTTAAATAAATTATATTTCATAAACTATATTCAAAACTATGACAAAAATTAATTAGGTTAAAACAGAGGGTGCCGATACACCGTGTGACATTGCTTATTCGGATATACTGTACACGGGTAAGGGGTGTCACATTTAGTGGTATCAGAGCACGGTTTAGGCGTTTCTGGGCCTAGATTGAGTCCATACCATGCATTGCATTTATAAGAGTCAAGGTGACACTAATGCAGATCTGTTTGTCTTTCTTCTTTTGAATAGGATATGGACCCTACATCTCATATGGCAGTTGAGGAGGAAGTGGAGAGTCATGCTCCACCGGGCAGCAATGAGGCGGGGTATGGGAGAACACCTTCGCCCGGCTCAAGCGAGCCTGCTCGGCCTTCACGAGCCATGTTCCAAAGAAATGGCCGAATTTTTCGGACAAATGGTCAGTAATGCCAGCAACACCACCACCACCACCAGCTCCACAGCAGAAATCACACCTGGAAAGGCTAAGAAAGTTTGGAGTAGTGGATTTCTTTGGCAAGAGAGAAGATGATTCTGTTGCAGCCGAAAATTGGTTGAACAGAACAGGCAGAGTCTTAAAATAACTCCACTACACTCCTGAACAAAACCTAGAGGCTGCCATATCTCTGTTGCAAGATGATGCCTATGAATGGTGGGGCACGGTATCCAGTGAAGTGCAGCCAGAAGCTATAACTTGGGACTTCTTTCTCTCGAATTCAAGAAGAAATATGTGGGCTTGTATACCGAAGAGAGAAGAAGAGAGTTTATTAATCTGAGGCAGAGACAATTGTCAGTGGCCGAGTATGAGAAGGAATTCATCCGATTAAGCCGCTACTGAAGGGAGATAGTCCCTAATGAAGCTGAAAGGTGTAAGAGATTTGAAGAGGGACTAAATGACAACATAAAGATCCAGCTCACTGCCCTGGGAATCACAGAATTTACCAAGTTAGTGGAAGCTGCAATAAAGGTTGAAAAAGTAAGAATCAGTGAGCAGACCAGAAGGGATAGACAGCAGAAGAGGGGCCCGGGTCAGTCTAGTTCAGCTCCTGCATCTGGGAAGAGGTTCAAGGGTCCACCTGCACAGAGTTCAGGTCAGCCACAAGGTTAGGGTCAGTCTCAGGGGCCCAGGCCACAGTTTACCCCTAGGAGAGGTCAGTCCATACCATTAGTGGGCAGCTCTCTAGGGATGGGGTTCAGGGGACCAGCCCCAGCATCTTCTGCATGTCCACACTGTTTGAAATGGCATAAGGGGGAGTGTTGGAGAGTGACTGGTGCCTGCTTAAGGTGTGGGTCAACAGAGCATCAGTTGAGGAATAGTCCACGCAGAACCACTACAGCTGCTCCAATGCAAGCAGATAGACCTGCTCCTACACCACAAAGGGGTAGAAAATCTGGCAAATCTGACGCAATGGGACCATCACAGAGGCCTACATCTGAGCCAGCAGAGAGGCCAGATAACAGACCACCTGCCAGAGCTTATGCCCTGAGAGCTCAGGAGGAGCAAGATGCCCCGGACGTCATCAGGGGTACGTTCTCCCTCTACACTACACCTGTGCATGCATTGGTGGATCCAGGATCCACTCATTCATACATCTGCATCAACTTACCTGTAGAAAGGGGGATACTAGTAGGGGAAAGTGACCAAGACATTCTGGTCACTAATCCATTGGGCCACAGTGTAGTGGTGAACAAAGTATACAAGGGTTGCCCGTTAAGGATTCAGGGGTATGAATTCTTGGCAGACCTGATTGAGTTGCCTTTCCATGAGTTTGACGTGATTTTGGGAATGGACTGGTTGTCACGTCATCAGGCAATAGTTGATTGCAAATTGAAGAGAATTTCTTTGAAAACTTCTGAAGGTAATGAGATCACAGTTGTGGGGGAAAGGACAGATTTCTTGTCCAATGTCATCTCAGCCACAGTTGCAAGAAGAATGATGAGAAAAGGCTGTGAAGCTTACCTAGCACATGTGGTGGATACTAGGCAGGCTAAGCTAAATTTGAGTGATATACCCACAGTAAGAGACTTCCCAGACGTATTTCCTGAAGAGTTGCCTAGTTTACCACCAGAAAGGGAAGCTGAATTTGCTATTGAGACAACTGTACAAAGACCCATTTCCATTGCTCCTTATAGGATGGCACCCACTGAATTGAGGGAGTTAAAAACTCAGTTGCAAGAGTTGCTTGATAAGGGGTTCATACGCCCCAGTGTGTCACCATGGGGAGCTCCAGTGCTGTTTGTAAAGAAGAAGGATGGGACTTTGAGGCTTTGCATTGATTACCGGCAATTGAATAAAGTGATTGTGAAGAACAAATATCCGTTGCCTAGAATTGATGATCTGTTTGATCAATTGAAGGGAGCAGGAGTATTTTCTAAGATTGATCTCAGATCAGGGTATCATCAGTTGAGGGTGAAGGATGCAGATGTGCCAAAGACTGCATTCAGGACCCGATATGGGCATTATGAGTTTCTAGTGATGCCCTTTGGCCTAACAAATGCACCAATGCATTCATGGACCTTATGAACCGTATCTTCCATCCACACTTAGATCGGTTCGTAGTGGTCTTTATTGATGATATTTTGGTGTATTCCAAGACCGGGAAGAACATGATGAGCATTTGAGGATTGTTCGCAAACCACGAGAGAAAAGAAGTCAGTATGCTAAGTTGTCCAAGTGTGACTTTTGGTTGAATGAGATTGCATTTCTTGGACACATAGTGTCGGTGATGGGATTAGGTGGATCCCAAGAAAATAGAAGCGATGATGGAATGGAAGCCTCCGGGAATACAACCGAGGTCAAGCTTCTTGGGGCTACTGGGTATTACAGAGATTTGTGAAGGATTTTCCTTAATAGCCGCTCCAATGACCAAGTTGTTACACAAGAATGTCGACGGACCGAATAACAAATGTCGGACAGTTTTGAGAAGTTGAAGGCTATGTTGACAGAGGCACCAGTGTTAACACAGCCAGTGTCAGGAAGGGACTTTGTGGTCTACAGTGATGCCTCTCATAATGGGTTAGGGTGTGTGTTGATGTAAGAGGGGAAGGTGGTCGCTTATGCTTCTAGACAGCTAAGGCCACATGAACAAAATTACCCTACCCATGATCTAGAGCTTGCAGCAATTATCTTCGCACTGAAGATATGGAGGCATTACTTGTATGGTGAAAAGTGCTACATTTACATGGACCACAAAAGCCTGAAATACTTGCCAACCCAGAAGGAGCTCAACCTTAGACAGAGACGATGGATTGAGCTCCTGAAGGACTATGATTGTGTGATTGACTATCATCCTGAGAAGGCAAATGTTGTTGCTGATGCTTTGAGCAGAAAGTCCATCACAGCTTTGAGATCATTGAATGCCCGTCTAACTTTGATTCGAGATGGAGCTATTTTGGCTGAGTTGCAAGTGAGGCCAAACCTGCTACAGCAGATTTTAGATGGGCAAAAGCCAGATGAAAAGTTAATGGCTATTATGAGTAAAATCTCAGAGGGAAAAGCAACTGACTATGAGGTGAAAGCAGATGGGTGTCTGTACTACAAAGGAAGACTGTGTGTACGGATGATGGGGAATTGAAGGCGATTCTAAAAGAGGCACACACGATGTATATGCTATGCACCGTGAAGTACAAAGATGTATCATGATCCAAGCTTGAGATTGGTGGCCTGGCATGAAGAAAGACATAGCTGACTATGTGACTAAATGCTTGACATGTCAGCAAGTCAAGGCAGAACATCAAGTTCCATCGGGTTTGCTACAGCCTATACGCATGCCTGAATGGAAATGGGATCGGGTTACCATGGATTTTGTAAGTGGTCTACCTCTCACCCAGAAGAAACATGATGCAGTATGGGTGATAGTTGATAGATTGACAAAGTTAACACACTTTCTGCCAGTTAGGACTGACTACTCACTGGAGAAGTTAGCAGAATTGTATATCAGTGAGATAGTTAGACTGCATGGAATTCCACTTTCCATCATATCTGATTGAGACCCAAGGTTTACATCGAGATTTTGGAAGAAGTTGCATGAGTCCTTGGGTACACAACTCCACTTCAGCACAGCATTCCATCCTTAGACGGATGGGCAATCCGAAAGAGTAATCCAGGTAAACAATTGAACCAATTGAATTAATACAATTATTGAACTAAAATGATAACCATAACATGAAAAATATGTCAGGTCCTTGAGGATATGCTGAGGAGTTGTGTCATTGAGTTTGAGGGAAGTTGGGATAAATACCTCCCACTGGCAGAATTTGCATACAACAATAGTGTGACACCCCTTACCCGACTACAGTGTAGCCGAGCAAGTTATGCCACTCAGTGTGCCATCTAAATTCATTTTTATTCTTCCTTTTGAATATAACTTGTGAAATATAATTTATTTAAGCCATTTATCGAAATTATTATTTATTTGAGGTTTCGAAAATTTTAAAGAAAATCCGGCGGAGTACCAGCTAAAAATGGAGAAAACCGTTCTTCGGAACCTGTTAAAAACACTTCCAATAAACAAATTCATTCATTCTCAACTTCAATGTCATCACAAAACTCAATATCAAGATTTCAACAATTTTTCAGTTTCAGGTTTGAACAACCTTTTCTCATATACAAGCAATAAATACATGCTCAAATCTTGCATTCATAGTCATAATTTTCATTATTTACATAAACATCAAAATATATTACATGAGTTCAAATACATATGAGGAAATACAAATCTGCTACAAAATATCAAAATGACAAAATGACACCTAGTGCCCTACCGATGCACTGCAGGTAGTGAGGTGATACGGACACTGAGCAGAACTGTCAGATGGACTCACCGAGTCTGTGGTCTACCGGGCTCATGATCGGGATCTCAGTACCTCACGCGTGGCAAAGCAACGCGATAAGCTATCATTCTTAGTGGTGCAATAATATAATAGAAGAAAATAGCAAGAATATAAATGTGTATACAATGTGTATGCTTTCTTTGTTTGATCTTGGTATATTCATTAATTCATTAACTTTGTTCACTTTTATTCATTTGGTTGCCCCAAGTAACCTACACTAGACGATCGTGGATAACGGGTAAATCGGCGCTAGGTACCTAGTACTCGGCCGTCACACCATCGGTCACATATGCATCTCCTGGTGCAATTGAGCAGCTAACAATGTAAATAATATCGGGCACAAGGCCAAGTCTCAATACAAAGTCGAAGGGCTAAAAGCCATGAAATCACAGAATGGCATTTTTGCCATGTGCAGTACTGCTAACTGAACCCTATTGGCATGCCAAACTATCCAAACCAATCTTGTTAGGTATACTAGGGCATTTGAAACTCTTAAATTTGTCAACTTGTGAATTTCAACTTTTTTGGTGTCACTATTCATCATTGGTCAACAAAAATGTTGACTTTTAGAATAAAAATGTGTACATCAACTTTGGCACTCCCAACATACCACATTTGGTGTTTAAAACTTGTTGGCATTAAGTGTTTTTACCATTTCTAAACATTAAACCAAAGGAGCAGATTTTTCAGATTTTGTACCATAACTTCACTGTTCCATTGGACACTGTTACTGTTGGAATTTGAAGAAATGTAAAACATAAAAGTTGTTCCTTATTTTGTCTAGTTGAATTTCCTTTTTTGAATCACTCCATTTGGAGTTTTGTAGCTCCAGATATGGCTCAAAAACCCAAGCTGTCCGGATATGCAGTCTGCAGAAATTTACCATATCTACAGTGCATGAACAGTGACTTGAGTTACTTGGTTGAATGGGTTCTGGTCATAATTTGGGGTAGGTTCCTTCATGAAAGTTGTTTGTCTATGTCTTAACTTGTTGCTGTAAAAATTTCATACCAATTGACCAAATCTACAGTGACTTATGGCCAAATGAACAGTTACTGTTCATTTGGTCAATTCTGCAGAGGCAGTTTCAGGGTTCCGGATTGGGGCCAAGTTTTGGTCCTCTTGCTTTGGTCTTTTGGGCATGATTTCTTCAGCAAAAATGTGCCATTATAAGCCTAATTTCATGTCCAATTGGCCAAAATTCAATTGGACTACCACTGCCCAAGTTATGGCAGTGCAAAGGGACTGAAATTTCAGTCCCTATGCTGCTGTCCATAGGGCAGCTTGCAACCTCAATTTGCAACCTCATTTTTCAGTCCATTTGTTAGTGAAATTACCTAAAATGGTCACTAATTGACCATTAAAATGTCCTCTAACAATTTCCTAAGCAAACCCTAATTTTTGTTCAAGTCTCCAAGTTCTCAAAATTCAATTTATACATTAACTTACAATTTCAACTTAAATCATGTCCTTAAACATAAATTGAGTGAGAGAGAGTATAAATTAGGCACTAACCTTGTTTGGGCAGATTTTTCCAAAGCCCTAAACCTCACTTTTCTTCCTTTCCTTGGCTGCCAAAAGACTATGCAAGGTACTAGAACAAATTTTAGTGAAAGGGTACTAGGGTTTTAGGGTGAAATGAAGGAGAAATTGAAGTTTTGGAGTGAACATCAATGGAGGGTGTTGAAGAGGGATTTCGGCTGCACTAAGGGGAGGAGGATGGCTGCTGGTTTCTTTGTTGAATTTGGTCTTCATTTGTCTTTTTAATTGTTAGTCAAAGGATGGCTTAAATGTGATTGGTCCACATTTTTAAATGATGTCATTTTGCCTTATTTTTGCATTTTCTTTTCTTTTCTTTCACTACTCATTTCAATTTTCATTTCTAGTAATATTTCTTCATATTTGATGTCATATTAATTATTTACTCAACTGGGCAAGTCGGCCAAAAATCACCTCGAAGCGAAATGACTAAAATGCCCTCCGCTTGGCTTAACGGGTCAAAATTGGTCACTGATTGAGATATTTTTCTAGGTATTTTCTTGGCATTCTAATGCCATAGGAACCTCAATAACCCTTCTCTGGAGTCCCAAAAATTATTTTATAATTTTTCCCAGTCTAGGGCTCCTCGTTATGCGAACCGCAACCTCCCTCCGATGACCCATCGCTGGGCACCGGCTCGTTTGACTTCGGTTGTATATTATTTCTAAAATTTTTACTAAATTTTTCTTATTAATATTTAAGTTAATTAGGTTCCTGACTTTAGTTTAAATATTTTTCCGGACGTTCTAGCTGTCCGGACCGACACCGATCACCGGAACAGTAGAATGTACGGAGTGTACCGGGAGGGTGTTACAAATAGCTACCAAGCTAGTATCCAAATGGCCCCGTATGAAGCACTGTATGGGAGAAAATGTAGAACTCCAGTGTGCTGGACTGAATTGGGCGAAGACAACCGGTAGGGCCGCACTGTGAAACAGATGAGGAGAAAGTAAAACTAATCAAAGCCAATCAAGGTTGCCTCGCATGCATGTAAATCTTATGCCGACCTGAAGAGAAAAGAAATAGAATATGCGGTTGGCAACAAAGTATTCCTCAAGGTGTCACCGTGGAAGAAGGTATTGAGGTTTGGAAGAAAAGGTAAGTTAAGCCCTAGGTTCATTGGCCCATATGAAGTCATTGAACGTGTGGGTCCAGTGGCCTATAGGCTAGCTTTACCACCAGAGCTGGACAAGATCCACAATGTGTTCCATATGTCTATGCTCAGAAGATACCGCTCAGATCCTTCACATGTCATCTCTAGGGAAGAAATTGAAATACAACCAGATTTGACATATGAAGAAGAACCTCTACGGATCCTAGCTTGGGAAGTAAAAGAATTGAGGAACAAGCAGATTCCACTGGTGAAAGTGCTTTGGAGGCACCACAACACCGAGGAGGCAACTTGGGAAAATGAAGAGACGATGAGGCAACAGTTCCCTCAATTGTTTGCATCAGGTAAATTTCGAGGATGAAATTTAAATTAGAGGGGAAGAGTTGTAACAACCTCCCGATAGCAACTCCGTACATTCTACTGTTCCGGTGACCAGTATCGGTCCGGACAGCTAGAACGTCCGGAAAAATATTTAAACTAAAGTGAGGAACCATAATTAACTCAAATATTAATAAGAAAAATTTAGGAAAAATTTTAGAAATAAAATACAACCAAGTTAAATGAGCGGTGCCCAAGCGATGGGTAACCCAGAGGGAAGTTGCGGTTCTCGCAACAAGGAGCCCTAGACCCGAGAGAAAATTCATAAAATAATTTTTGGGACTCCAGAGAAGGGTCATTGAGGTTCCTATGGCATTAGAATGCCAAGAAAATATTTAGAAAAATTTTTCAATCGGTACAGACAATTTTGACCCGTGAAGCCAAACGGAGGGCATTTTGGTCATTTCGCCTTCAGAGGTGATTTTTGGCCGACTTGTCCAGTTAAGTAAATAATTAATATGACATAAAATGTGAATAAACATTTCTAAAAATTAAATTGAAATTGAGTAGTGATGAAAAGAAAAGAACAATAAAAAAAAGGCTCATTTATGACATAATGTGATGTCATTTAAAAAGCTACCACCAATCATATTTAAACAAACATTGAACTAACTAATAAAAAGAGATAAATATGACCAAAAGATTAAAAAAGCAGCTGCCTTCTTCTTCCCCAAAACCAGCCGAAACCTAGCCCTTGCTCAAACCTCCATTAACACTTCAAAAAAGCTTCATTTCTCCCTTTGTTTCACAACAAAACCCTAAACCCCTTTCATTAAAACTTGTCCACACATCTTGGGAAAGTGTTTGGCAGCCTAGAAAAGGAAATAAAGTGAAGTTTGAGCTTAGAAAATTCTGCCCTACAAGAGGTTAGTGCATCTATATACCTAAAACTCTTTAATTTCATGATTAGGGACTTGAATTTAGTAAGAAATTGTAATTTAAATGGACAAAAACTCATGTGTATGTGTACATGAATTTCAGCAGCCCTAAGGAAGGAATGATTTTGATTGTTTTGATGGACTTAGAGTGGGCTAGAAATGATGTTTAAGGTATATAACTACATGGATAATGAATTAGTGTGCTAATTAAGGTGTATGGGTAAATTGAAATGGAAATTAGGGTTTTGGGGAGTAAAAATTTGACTTGGCTTATGAAATGATTAATGGACATTCTAATGGTCAATTAGTGACCATTTGAGGCAAGTTAATCATAATTTGAAGTGAACTAATGCATGGCACAGTGAAATGTGTAGGCTACCTAGTGACAGCAGCAATGAGGCTGTGATTCCAGCCCACTTAGATAGCCATAACTTTGGCTGTGTAGGTCCAATTGGTGTTTAGCCAGTTGGACATGAAACTAGACTTATAATGGCACAATTTTGCTGAAGAAACCATGCCCAAAAGACCAAAGCAAGTGGACCAAAAATTGGCCCCAATCCGGATACCCTGCACCCAGAATCTGCAGAATGACCAAATGAACAGTAACTGTTCATTTGGCCATAACTCACTGTAGATATGGTCAATTGACCTAAAATTTTTACAGCAACAAGATGAGATATAGAAAAACAAATTTTATGAAGAAACCTACCCCAAATTATGGCCAGAACCCATCCAACAAGGCAGTGGCAGTCACTGTTCATGGTACTGTAGATTTGGTAAATTCTGCAGAATTGGAAATCCGGCCAGTTGTGGTTTTTGGACCATATCTGGAGCTACAAAACTCCAAATGGAGTGATTCAAAAAAAGAAATTCAACTAGAAAAAATAAGGAACAATTTTCATGTTTACCATTTCCTCAAATTCCCACTGTAACAGTGCCCAATGGAATAGTAAAATTGGGCTACAAAAACTGAAAATTTTGCTTCCCTTGATTTAAGCTTAGAAATGGTATTAATGCTTAATGCCAACAAGTTTTGAATGCAAAATGTGGTATGTTGGGAGTGCCAAAATCAATGTACCTATTTTCTATCAAAAAGTCAACATTTTTGTTGACCAATGAGGTGAATAGTGACACCAAAACTTGAAATTCAAAATTTGAAGAACTCAAAAGTATCAAATGCCCTAGTATACCTAACAAGATTGGTTTGGATAGTTTGGCATGCTAATAGGGTTCAGTTAGCAGTACTGCACATGGCATTATGCCATTATGTGATTTTATGGCTTTTAGCCATTTTGATATGGTGTTGAGACTTGGCCTCGTGCCTAATATTATTTACAGCTTGTTAGCCGCTCTGCACACCGGAGATACATATGTGACCGATGGTGTGACGCCCGAGGTACTTGATACCCAGGCGGTTTACCCGCTTATCCAAATTCGATCAAAGATAGGTTACTTGGGCAACCAAATGAATGAAAGTGGACAAAGTTAATGAAATAAATGGATATACAAATACAAAACAAATAAGACTTATACATTTAATGCATATTTATTTCCTACTATTTCCTTTTATTTTATTATTGCACCACTAAGCATTATTGCTTAGCGCGTTGCTTTTGCCACGCGTAGGTTCTGGAGATACCAATCGTGAGCCCAATAGACCGCAGACTGGGTGAGTCCATCTTACAGTTTTGCACAGTGTCCGTGTCACCTCACCCTCCACAGTACATTGGTAGGACACCAGGCTTCATTTTGATATTTTGTAATTGATTTTTATTTTCCCTTGTGTAAATGAAACTTATGTAATGTATTTTGATTTTCATGTAAATAATGAGAACTGTGTTTGTGAATGGAAAAGTGAATGTGTATCTGTGTTTTATACACGATTACCACTTGAGATGAATGATTGAGAAATGAAATTGAAAAATGTTGAGATTTTGATATTGGAGTTTGAGAGTGATGAGATATGAATATTGGAAGTGTTTTTAACAGGTTTCGAAGAACTATTTTTTCCATTTTTAGCCGGTACTCTGCCGGATTTTCCTTAAAATTTTCGGAACCTCAAATAAATACTAATTTTGATAAATGGCTTAAATAAATTATATTTCATAAACTATATTCAAAACTATGACAAAAATTAATTAAGTTAAAATAGAGGGTGCCGATACACCGTGTGACATTGCTTACTTGGATATACTGTACACAGGTAAGGGGTGTCACAATATTATTAGACAGATAGTTGGGAGAGGCAATGTAGCTATGCAAAAGATAGCTTCAGTTGATAAGCTGATACATTCACCAAGGCCATGACATAACAACTTTTGGGCTGACATCTTAAGAAGATAGGTCTTAGATTCTGTAGTGATTGGCTCTAGTATAAGTGGGAGATTCTTAGTAGTATGCCCTAGAGCATAACTTGTAATTATATCTTGTAAATATTAATTTCATGTTAATGGCAAATATCTTTTCTTTTAATTTAAATGTTTTATATTTGTGTAACACCCCTATTTGTATAGCCTGGTATATTTCACTGTTCCGGTGATCGGTGTCGGTCCGGACAATTAAGGAGATTAGAACCACACTTAAGATAACTAGAGAAGCCATAAATACAAATAATTAGTAATTGTCAATTAGTTAAGTATAAATAAGAAAAACAGAACATAAGAAGTTAAACGAGCTGAGAGTCACAGCGATGGGTGACCTTCTCGGGAAGGACTGCAGAGTCATTTTAAACTCAAATTTTGAACCGTAAAATGTGACGCTGCGGTCCTTAGGACTCTTACGAACAAAGTGGAAAAGAGAAAATCATGAAAAAGAACTGTTAAGTCGGTCAAATAATTAGGTTAGGGAGCCGGAAGAAATATTGAATTATTTGCAAATCGGGATGAACCGGCGAGGGGCAATTTTGTCAATTGACCCCAAGAGCTGACTCCTGACCTAACTGTCAAATAAAATCGGAGAAAAGAAAATTTCAAAATCGAGAATTAAATCATAAAAAGCTTCTAAGTTACCCTAAAAAAGAAGATTGAAGAAGAATAGGAAGGAAGAAAGTGAAGAGTGGGTTAGCTTGGAAATCTCACAAGAGAGGTAAGTTAATTTAATCTTTTTCTTTAGTTTAATTAAGTGAAGTTGAGTTGAAATTTCATATGAAATGGAAGAATTGATGCTTGTATGGAAATAATGAATTTTTGGCAACCATGGAAGTTTATGGAATTGATGTGTTTTGATTTAATTAAACATGCCTTCTAGCTTGATTAGTGATGCTTATATGATGTATAGGTTGAGGTTGCCTTGAATTGCTTAGAATTGAGAAGTTGAAAATTTAGGGTTCTTGGCACCTAGGGTTTGGGGGGAAAAATTTGTGAATGAGCCATATGATGTAGTTAACCTTATTTGAGTTGAGAAATGGTCATTTGTGACCTAATGAAGAGTGTTAGAGGTGTTGGAATCAAAGCCAAATTCGGATGGAGCAGCATGACCAAAATTTCCTTTGAGGGATCAAAAATGAAATTTTACAAGTCCAGTTGGTATGGGACCAATTGAGAATGAAAATAGACACTAAATGACACAATTTTCATTTAGGAAGCATGCCCAAAAAGTGACCAAAACCTAATGAACAAATTGATCAAAGTTGGAAAATTGCAGGCTGTCCTGTACAAATTGACCAAATGAACAGTGTTTGTTCATTTAGTCATAACTTGAGCTAGGCAGGTCAAAATGACCTGAAATTTTACCAGTAGTTAGATGGGATATAAACCTAAAACTTTCATGAAGAATACCAACCCAAATTATGCCATTAACTCAATCAAATCACTGAGCAAAATTGAATTACTGAATCTGCAGAACTGCAGATTTATCATATAAACAGTAAAGTTTCAATGGCTATAACTCTCTCTAGAAAACTCTGATTTAAGCAATTCTTGAACCAATAGAAACCTAAGACATAGTAGATCATTTCATATGAAGAAAATTAGACCAAATTATGGACTTAACTTGATCAAATTACTGAACGAAGTTGGATCAATAAATATGCTAGAAAAAAAATCTGCAGCATGAATAGTAACCGTATGTTGGACATAACTTGAGCTACAAAACTCCAATTGGAGTGATTCAAAAAGGAGAATAAACTTAAGACATTAGGAAACATTTTCTATGAAGAAAGTTTTGCCCAATTCCAACAGTAAAATGACCAATGGAACAGTGCAACTTAGGACTCCAAAACTGAAAATTGACAATTTTGCCCAAAAAGACTTAAAATTTGAATAAACAACCAAAACCAACAAATTTAGTGACCAAAATGTGGTATGTGGGTGAATTTGGGATTCCCATACCTATTAAGCCTTAGAAAGTCAATAATTTGACTTGAATAGTCTAGTGAATAGTAACTCGAAACACAAAATTTCAAGAACGTCGAGTTTAACACGTTAGAGTTAGGTAAAAGTTAAGTTAAATTTATTTTTGGATTTATGCTAAGTTATGGTACTGAAACACTGTAAAATTGTGTGTTTCAATTGAAAAGAATACCGAGAAAGAACCCGAGAAACCGAGTCAAGGCCAAGAGGCGATTTGCTTGAGGTTTGTGCACAACATCACTATGCTTTAAAATTCATTGATAAAGTGAATGAAATATGCATTTTACTTTTGCTTTGAATTGTTGAAAGTTTATTGTGACCTTATTTATGATGTTTTGATTTAAATTGTGAAAGTTATTGTGTATATTTGAACTGACAATGTTTAGCAAATTGTTAAGATAAGTTTTGAAACCACAGTGTCATGACCATATATTTGAACACTTCACTAGCATGACTAGTGGGGGTAATTAGTTTCGAATTTTGATTCCTTCTTTGGAGAAGTGTTGAGGTGTGCCAGTAGAAGAGGATGTGAATGGATATCCATATATTTGAGCTAGCTAGCCTTGTGATGTGATTTCTCTTTAGCCTCTGGCTATTGAGATTCTATTTGTTTCGAATGGCATGATCTAACTGTAGGTTTTATGAAATGTGATTTGATACTTCAAAATGAAATTTTTTGGGATTAAAATCTCAAAATGCATGATTTGTATTTAATTCTCATGTTAAGTCAAATTTTTAAATAAATGTGATTTAAGTTCTGCATAAAGATTATTTTAGTATGTTATGCATCACTGAGTCCTAGTACTCAGCGATAGCTTTTATTGCTGTCGCAGATATAGAGACTAGAGGAGCAGCAGACTGAGCTGCTGAGGATTGTGGATTTATCAGCTTGAAGTTATTGGGTATAATTTATACCCTGCCTGTTAATATTTATTTTGATGTATGTATTGCATATAAATGTATGGACATGTAAATCGGTCTTGAGCAGTTTGCACAAAGTTTGTATAAAGTTGTAATAAAATTTAGTTTGAATTTTCATACTGTAGATTTTGGTATGATGTATATATATAGATTGTTGTCTTTAATGAATGGAAATGTTTTATTTTAATTTGAATGAGATTGATAGATATTATTTTATTGATGATTGAATTTTGAAAATTGAGAAATGTTGACTGTTAAATTTTGAGATTTGAGAAATTGTTGAGATTGATTGTGAAATTGAAGTAGTGGTTGAGAAAATTTTTGGAAGTGCTTTTTTTTTTTTAGGTATTTGAAGAACTGTTTTCTCAAAATACAGACAGAACTCTAGCAAAATTTTTATAAAATTTGTGGAGAAATAAAATAGACCAAAAATATTAACTAGTTTTAAATTTAATTATATATTTTAAATACCTATTAGAAAATGCTCACCACTTATCAAAAATAGTAAAATTGTTTAAAATCCCTAGTAGGGTACTTAATGAGTTATCGGCAGATGAAGTTCGGTAGTTTATTAGGTATTCTACGGGATCATGTTATGCCTTACAGAGGGGTAAGGTGTGATAATTTGAGTGAAAATGTCCATTAGTAGCTTGTTAAATGTTTCATTCTTAAGATGTTAAGAATATGTGATGAGGATTCGGTCATCATGGCTCATCAAGGTCCAATAACTAGAGCAATGGCTAAGAAGCTTCAAGGCTTGGTACATGAGCACATCACTAAGTCCAACCTGTTGCAAGCATTCAATTTGGACTTGGAGGAGGAAAGCCAACCTTGTTGTACATTCCTTAGCATATTTGGGGAGCCAAGAGACCAAGTGGCATCCATCTAAGGTGGCATATGTAACACCCCTCACCCGACTACAGTGTAGTTGAGCAAGGCGTGTTACAATCAGTGCCGGAGCACCCTAACTTATCTTACTTTATTTTTTTAATAATGATTTTGAATTCATTTAATTTTATATCAATTATTTTTCGATGGAGAAACCAGCGGAATTTCCCCTATTTTATTATCGTTTGGCGTATTTCAATATTCACCTGTTTGAAATTCAACAATATTTCCAAAATAAAATCTTATCCATGCTAATCATAATTATCTCATCAATCATTTTCATAATTTTCTCATATTTCAAATCTCATCCATACATTTCAATTTCATAATCATTTCCATTCATACTCAATTCATATGCAAACATTCTCAAATTACATAAGCAAAATTTTCAAATTTCCTTAATTTACATAATTTACAAAATAATTACAAAATTTCATAATTTACATGATATATAAATTAATTACATATGAAAAAGCTAATTAATTAATTTACATCGCATTCCTATTAATTACATGTTCATAATATACCTTACAATACAATATCTAAGTATTTTATATAAAATATAAAATATAATCTATATGGGCCCTATCTACATGCATTGCTGAGGAGGTGACAACCTTGAATACTTCAAACACTTCTGCAGATCAAAACTCCAAAATCTCTGTTTAATATTTTTATCTGGGCTTTACCTTCAGTACCTGCGCGAGGAAACAATTCCATCGCGCTAAGCATTGCTGCTTAGTGATGCAAAAATATAACAAGGAAATAATATACAAATAAAGATAGAAACAAAATTCAGATAATTAAGATTTATTTATACTTCACATGCGGTTTTTAAAATTTAATATATTTTATCCTAATTTAGTCTTCTTTGGAAGTGTTTATTTCGCCAATGTACAGTAATAATGTGCAAAGAAAAAAGATCTAAAAATAATAAATTTATGCTTATATTATTATATAAGTCACATTTGCAATATTTATTTATGTTATAATTTTCTTTGCTAATCTTTTAGCATTTTCTCAATACTTGCTAGGTTGTCTCAGATTATCTCAAAATAAGTAAATTTTAATATCAGTCCAGTTCATTTCGATTCTTTCTAATAAATAACTATTCTAATTTATTTTAGGTCATCTTACTCATTTATTTAATTTCTAATATTTTTAATTACTAATATTCTTAACTTATTTCAATAAATTTCACTGCCCAAGTAACCTATGACAGTGACTAAATCGATAATGGGTCGTTGGCACCGACACCGATTGCCTCGGGCCGTCATACCATGGAACGCAGAACGTCAACCACGTATGCAGTCAGTATGGCTAAAAAGCCATGATAACACATAATCGGGCATAAAAGCCATGAGTGCGGGCATAAAGCCATGAATACGGGCATAAAGCCATGAATACGGGCATAAAGCCTTTTGCAGTACTGCTAAAACAATACCCTATTGGCATGCCAAACTATCCAATCTAACACACATGTCTAGGCAATACAAGGGCACATAATATCATTAAATATTAATATATTGTGTTTTATGACTTCATTATTTAATGATAAATTTCATAATTTATACATTCATCATAATATTCATACATTCTTTACATCATTCATATTGATCACAATTCATGACAATGGTGTTCATATACCATTATACTCAAAACGTTCTTCCTTTCTCTTATAAAGAAAACTAATGTTCCATTCATATTTTTATGTGATTCATTTATTCATTACAATATTTATATGGATTCATAACTCATACAAGGTGTTATTATCTTATTTGTAATGGAAACATAAATCCTAATGTAAACCTCATCCCATTTATACTCAACAATCCATCTAGGTTAATTTCATTTCATATTCAAGTGGTATCACTCATGTTTTATTAGACCTACTAGTAATGGGAATACAATTCTTAACTATATACTCACATAACTTAAATGTTCATTAAGTCATTTAGGTGAATTACTATTTCTATTCCGAGTAATCCATGAATGTTTTATGGATTTCAAATTTCATACCTTAATTTCCTCTACCAATTTAGTTATTATACTTTGTGTCTTTGTATTACTATTCACATTACTATTCACTCAAATTGTTGACTTTTTAATACATAATAAATTTATTGAACCTAAGTTCTCCAAGATACCACATTTTGCATTCAAAATTTGTTGGTATTGGTTGCCAATACCATTTCCAAGCTTAATGTTAATTGGGCAGAATTTTCAATTTTCATGCTTTGTCTTTACTGTTCCATTGGTCATTTTTGCAGTGGGAATTTGGTAAAATAATCAACATGAAAGTTGTTCCTTATTTTGTCTAGTTGAATTTCTTTTTTTGAATCACTCCATTTGGAGTTTTGTAGCTCAAGTTATGGTCATTTTACCATACCTAGCCGGAGTGACCTGTACCCAGATTTTCTGGGCAATTTGGTTCTGCCAGATTTGGTGACCTAAGTTTGGTTGGCAATTTAACTAGGTTAAGTTTAGAATTTGGATTTGTGTTCTTCATGAAAGTTGTTGGTCTATATCTCAGCTTGTTGCTGGTAAAATTTCAGGTCAATTGGACCTTTTTACACTGATTTATGGCCAAATGACCAAACACTGTTCATTTAGTCATTTTGCCCAAGCAGACTGCAGGTCACCCGGATTAGGGAAAACTTTTGGTCCACTTGGTTTGGTTTTCTGGGCATGATTTCTTCACCAAAGTTGTGCCATTATGTGTCTAGTTTCATGTCCAATTGGTCTTGTACCAATTGAACCTGTAAAATTCAAGTTATGGCTGCCCAAACCTGCTGGACTCATGTCCAATTCTGCAGGTCACCATGGGCAGCCACACCAACTGCAATTTCCACTAACCAAACCACCTCATTTCTTATTTACACATAATAAAATGGTCACTAATTGACCATTAAAACTCACTTTCATCATTACATAATCAAAGTCTCCATTTCATGCTCAAACCCTAACTCCAACAATTTCAATTCTCTATATACATACAATCCATGAATTAAAACACCAAAATCATGTTTAATGGCAGCCATACATAACTATTATGCAATCAAATTGTTGAAACCCTAGGTACCCTAAGGCTGCCAAAATTTCATGGGGCAAGTTCATGCATCTTTAATTCATTTTTCATCAAATTTTCAACTTAACTCAACTTAAATTCATGCTTAGAAAAGAATGGAAGCAAGAAAATTAGTACTAACCTCTTGGATGAATTTTTACCCTTCTCTTTCCTTCACTTTCTCCTCTTCTAATGGCTGCCCAAGTCTAGCTCTAGTGGTAAGGGAAATTTTTTGTGAAGAGAGGATGAGGTTTATGGTGTAGTTGGCTAGGGAATCAAGCTCATTTGGAGCTTTAATGGTGGTCTTCCTCTCTTTTTTTTCTTTAGTGCGGGAATAAGAAGAAGGGGCTGCTGGAATTGTTTCATTTTTATCTCATTTTTATGTCATTTTAATCCCTTTTAATTTGCTTGTCAAATAGTGATTGGGTGGAGAGTGTTTAATGATATCATATGATGTCATAATTCCTAATTTCTTTCATTTATCTTTCCTTTTCTTTTCTACTCATTTCCAATTCAATTTTTAGTAATATTTATTCATATTTTAGATCATAATAATTATTTACTTAACTGGACAAATCGGTCAAAAATCATCTCTGAAGACGAAATGACCAAAATGCCCTCTGTTTGGCTTAACAGACTAAAATTGTCTGTACCGATTGAAAAATTTTTCTAAGCCTTTTCTTGGCATTCTAATGCCATAGAAACCTCAATGACTCTTCTATGGAGTCTCAAAAATTATTTTATGAATTTTCTCCTGGGTATAGGGCTCCTAGTTGCAAGAACCGCAACTTCCCACTGGGTTACCCATCGCTAGGGCACCGGCTCATTTAACTTGGTTGTATTTTATTTCTAAAATTTTTCCTAAATTTTTCTTATTAATATTTGAGTTATTTATGACTCTTCACTCTAGTCTAATTATTTTTTGAGACGTTCTAGCTATTTGGACTGACACCGGTCACCGAAACAGTAGAATATACGTAATTGCTACAGTGAGGGTGTTACAGCATACATGTGGTAGCCACGTTAACAAGTCCATCCTAGTTGGCATCCGATGTGGCATCCTGGTGGAGTACCTAGGTGGCGGCATAGTTGGCAGCCCAACTCCACCAACCTTTTGAAGATGCTTTTGTCCATTTTGCAAAAATTGGAAGCCATAACTTTGCACAAGAGTTCCAGCCATGCTCCAACCATTTATAGGAAAAGCAAAGTTTCTACTTTCAGCTTTAAGACAAAGCATTTCTTCTCACTTCTTTTCAGCTTGTCCTTCATGCGTGTCTTGCTCAATTAGAACATACTATTTATGTTTGAATTTTATATATATTTTAGGGAGAGTGTGGGGTATTAACCAAGCTTGCAATTGTCCTTTGGCCATTAGGGAAGCTTGGCCAAAAACCCACCCTAGTAGATATAACTGCTATTGTTTTCATTTTTTGCTTCAAAATTCAAATTGTAATTGATAGGTAGAGAGAGCCTTCCATGGCTGTAATGCTCTAAGGAGCTTTGTTCTTGTATGAACTTTATTTACAACTCTTGCAAGGTTTGTTCTCTTGTAAGTTTTAATTGAAATTCAAGGGTATTTCTCCTTGAAAGAATAGTTCTTGGATTGAACACCATCTTACATTTATTTTCTAGTTTTCTTCACATTGGATGTTGAGGAAGATCACTTAGTCTTAATTGGAGGGATGGTCCAATAGCTGAGAGTGGCTGTTCCTTTGAAAGTTATCAAGGAAGCTTTTATCAATATGGGTGATAAAATAATCTCATACAAGTATTATAAATTATGGTTCATAATCAAAGATATCTCATTAAATATGATTTTTCCTGACAAACTATGATCTCTATTTGTTTCCATGGATTAGTACGAGATACTAATAAAAATAGGATGGTGAGTCTCATACCATTTGACATTATGATGTTAGAATAAACATAGTGGGCACTTATAAGATAAGAAGGCTAAACCAGTGATGCATAAATGGCATATACAAGGAGTTTATTATCATCTAGATCATAATAGTGCATATAGTCTTTTGACCTGAGATAACACATTTATCTTATCTATAAGTGATTTGAGTTTGATGCTGCTTACATACTTATACTATGTATGGGTATATAGGCGAGTTTTAGCTCTAACTAGTTATATACAGATATAAGTATTTAGTCAAGATGGGATCCATTATCTTAAGTAAATAGGATTAAGTCTTATGCCTATTCTAATTATTCTTGACATATAAGGTTCCTATCTAAGACAAATAAACTAAGTCAAAAAAGAGTTTTTGATGGAAAAGTCTTATTAATAAAGAATTAGAATTAAGATAAGGACTATGATTCCAAGCAACTAGGGTTTGACATAAACAGTGAGCCTAGCAATAATCGAGATTTTGTAATGGAGACATCTTAGTGCATGATATGTATGATAAAGGTTCAAAGGTAAGGGATAAATTTAATTCATCACTAGTTGAGTAGTCACGGTACACTATGCCAGGTGTTAACCATGATTTATGAGAGCCAAGAGTGGAAAGGGAATTTCACTTCAGGTATGAAAATAGTTCTAATAACATTAAAGAGTTAATATCATCTCATTGCCAAGTAATGGACATAAGAAGACATATATATAAGAATAAATGATCAAGGCATAAATATTTTTATTAATTAATTAAACTATTTAATTGACTAATTAAATTAATGAATTTAGTTGAAAAAGACTGCAAAGTCCTTAGTATGACTTGAAACTAAATTCAAGCAATTGGGTTTGTTAGAAGAAAATAAGCTAATATTTAAAGTGTGTAAATACAAGCTTAATTAATTAAAAGAATTTAATTAATTAGTAATTTATGCAGTATCCTCAATTTAACCTAAAAGGTATTTATATAAATTTAAAAATTAATTATGTGTGAAATTACCTCTATTCATACCTAGAAATTTAGCCACTAAGGGTTAAAGGACCAAATTGAATTAATTGATAAGTTAAGGGGCAAGCAATAGATTGGAGGACTAACTTGAAGTAATTATTAAGTTAAGGGGAAAATTTAGAAATGATGATAATATAAAAAAAAAAGAATGACTAATAGGAAATAGAAAGCACATCATGAACCAATGAGTAAAGGGTGAAGGACCAATGGGTAAAACCTAACAAAGATCACCTTATTTTTCTCTTCATGGAGCCAGCCACTTATCCCATTTTTCTTCTCCTTTCCTTTTCCTTTCAATGGCAAAATTCTTTCAAATTTGAAGAAGAGACACTAAGAAAAACCCTAGATTATACCATTTTTAGAGGCCTAAGCAAGGGGAGCGAGAAGACTTGGTGATTCAAACTTGAAAAAACCTAATTCCTTGAAGGGTTTGGTGGAGACTCGAAGGAAGAGGGGTAACAGCTAGTACTCAAGTAAGGTTAGTACTATAATCTATATTTTTTATTATGTTTGAGTAAGGACTTCACTAGGTGTAGACACCATATTTTGGCCGACCTCCGAAGGCAAGGGTCTTTTAAAAATCGAAACTTTATTATCCGTTCTCTACCAATGTCCCAATCACAGGTAGCTTTTCCGAATTTATTGATCACTCGTCCTAGGAACAAACCGATCTAACGCTCAAGTTAGGTTGTTTTCCAATCTCTTGGTCTTTATCAGGTGGGTTCGAATCAATATTGGATCTCTAGGCCATCCAATCTTGCCTACTGATATTCTCTGATCTCTCTATACAAATATTGCAGAACTTCTTTTGGCTAATGTTGTGATCGGACTTCCCACTTGAATGCCCCAGATATTCCTTAAGATAAAGTTAAGGTTTCTATCTGGTCTAATAATGGTTCTGATTTTAAAAGTTCAAAGTCAATATCAAATCTCTGTAATTCTAATATTTTAAAGTTTCATCCAGTATTTGGTCATGACTTAGTCCGATCTCATGTTCACGTATATTATTTTTCCAATCTCTTACCTTCTGATTAATGATCGCTTTCAAGTTTAATGTTTAAATATGTTTAATCAATTAAGTACTCAGACAATTTGGATGCTTTCCAATCTCATCAAGAAATTGAACAAAAAAGCTTCAATTCATTTCAAAGTAAAAATTTACAAGTCATTCGGCTGAAGGGTCTCCCCCAACGTGCTCTCCAGGTACATCATCATTTCTCTCATTCTCTCTCTCTCTCTCTCTCTCTCTCTCAGGCTCCTCCTTGCTCCCCTCTTCATCTTTAGGAATAAGATCCACCATCCAGGAGAAGTCTTCCTCAGGATAGCGCCTTTCAAGCTCGGCCAGAAGATCGCCATGTGCATTCACATAAGCGCCAGCTTCCCTTGTCACAGCCTCCTCTTCTTTCATTGTGATCTCCTTAATGAGGCGAGTGACATTGGCAGTTCGGCGGGCCCGAGCTTCTTCAAGTTCATAATCTAGTTCGACTATCCTGTCCTCATAAGATTTTGTCCGACCCTCAATCTCAGCGATGCAGTCCTAGGCAGATGAAAGTTGGGATCGAGCGGAAGCAGCATCCTGGACCGCCTTCAGAATTTCCTCTCTCAAAAGATGAGCCTTTTCTCTGATTATGTGTTGATTCACAAGGCTCTCTATGCTCAAGCTCATCGTATGAGCTAGGAGATTATCAATGTTATCTAGGGTCAGCCTGTTTCGATCATCCTGGAGGCATATGGTGGCACCCAAAACTTTGGCCAGGCCAAGATTCCCCTGGACTGAGTCGTTCTTCTCGAGAGAGTGAATGAGACCTGAGCGCCACGAGAAAGGGTCCTCACAGTAGGTTGGGAAGACCCTCCCTCCACACTTGAAGAAATAGGTGGAGGTGGCGATTCTTCCTGTCGATGAGGGGAAGGAGAGACCTCTACTTCTGGGATCTGCTATCCCGAAGGTCAGGACGAAGAGCTCGGCACTTTCGCCAAGTCTCGCTCTGGCGTCTGGGATACCACAGCAATCTTCATTTCTCGCACTTTCCGGGTGACCTCTCTTTTTCGCTTGCAACTCTCCTTTGCGCCTTTGCCACCAGCCATACCTGCACGGAAAACAAGTTAGTGAGATCACCTAAGTCAGGAGGCTAAAGATTCAGGTTATACCGATCCCGGGTCTGAAGTCAAAGAGCTGCAGTTCATAATCTTCATTGGTGATCATCTGCATCAGCCACCACTTCAGTTCGGCCATAACAGCATCTAAGCATGAATGCTTATGAGTGGCCGCCTGATCCTTCAATTCCTTTACCATGGCATTCTCATCCCTATTTAGGGCGATCTTCTTCGAAACTGAAAGAACTAGATATTGCCAACTGTGTAGGAAACCCTCGAAGTCATTCGGAATCTTGCTCCTCAATATAAAGAATCGGTTCTTCCAATTCTTCAGTGAAGAAGGGAGATCGGTAAAAAGCCCATAGTGCGGCTTAGCTTGGATGAACCAGTACTCGTCGTCCTTTTGACGAGTGAGCCTATGCAACTTAGCAAAAACTTTTGCTATGGGCTCGAGCTTTTTAGCTCGGCATAAGCCTCTAAAAGCCACTAAAATCTGCCATGAGTTCAGGTGAACTTGGGCTACACATACATGGTGGAACTTCAGAATGGCCTTAAAGAAGTTGTCAAGGGGGAACCGAAGCCCGACTTTCAATTGCTCTTCATACACCATGATCACGTTGTTTTCGTCAAAGAAGTGATCGGCTTGGAGATCGTTGTGGCATCTGATAAGCTCTTAAGAGTTAATTCGAAGGTTATACTTTTGATTGATGGACTGCAGATTGGTTTCCTGGAGGACTGATTACAACTCATCCATGGGAAGATTTTCTTTCCCTGAAGTAGATGCCTGTTTGGATTGGGCCGCCCGACCGTGGGCTGAGGTAGAGGTTGTAGAAGGTTTAGGTCACCCACTCGGCCTAACCACCTCTACTTAATCCGACGTCCACAAGATATGGACGGAGGGAGGACTTGCAGCTCTCTGACCGTCGTTACCGCTTATTTTCCAAAAATAAAAAAAAATTAACAGAGAAAAGATCGAAACCCTTACCGGAGTACAAATCGGTGCCTGAAAACTTTAGAAAAAGAGAGGAAGTGCTGAGATTGCTAAGTGGAAGCTTGAAAATGACATAAGGGAGCAAGTGACTCACCTCT
Organism: Hevea brasiliensis; assembly: GCF_030052815.1. Classification (NCBI taxonomy): domain Eukaryota; kingdom Viridiplantae; phylum Streptophyta; class Magnoliopsida; order Malpighiales; family Euphorbiaceae; genus Hevea; species Hevea brasiliensis. Next base: position 86,980,496 of record NC_079493.1, on the reverse strand, counting down.
CCCCTATTTATACCCGTTTGAGCATTAAATGCTCACGAAGTCCCAAGCGACACATCGGTTAGTAGAACCGGGCCACTTCCTTAACACATCGCAAGAATGTTCCAGAAACATAATAAAAAATTAGATAAATGAGGTCGGTTAACCAAGGTCATCAAATTGAATAAACTTTTAAACCCACGGATCGGCGAATGGTGATTTGTCAAGGGATCAGATCGGGTGCACTTACCAGAGATCAGAAAAATAACTAATGCAATAATAAAACAAAAATATTTAAATAAAAATTTCATTTCATTTCCAAAAGATCGGATTACATTGTTTGGGCGATCTCAAAAGATTGGATTACATTATTTGGGCGATCTACCTAGCTTAAGACTACTCTAAGGCCTAGAATGCTGGCTTATGTCAAAGTCTAGTCTTGTGGCTGAATACAAAAATGTGTTTGATCAAAAAGCCAACCACAAATATTGGATAGATGTGCAGCTCAGATAGAGTGACTATGAATCTCATGATATTTAGCGGAGTCATCACTGATGTCATCGACCAGAACTAACCTGCAGTCGGGACGCCTAGTATGGTTGGAAGCCAAATGAACTTCGAGAGGAGGTCACTGACATCAAGATTGAAATTAGCAGTCTCTTGTCCAAGATCGGTCTACCGATTGTATCGATAGACCGACTCGTGATCGGCACGGCCGTCACTTTCGATCTTGATCGGTAAATTAGTCCGATTCCCTCACTGTCATTAGATGACGTTCTCATAACTCTTCGATTGCCAAGGTCATAAATTTTTAGGAGAGAGGCAAAGGAAACAGCTGGAAAAAAAGATCAAAATGGACATCATAATCAGAATTATCACCGGAAAAGTTAGAATTGGGGAGGGGGTGCATTGAAAATAAATTGAAAAAGGAAAAGTGAAGTGTGAAGGTGATTTCCTACTGCTGCATATATATAGGGCCTTGGCATTTATTGCATATAGAATCCAAAGCAGACGCATCAGTAACTGAAGAATTTATTACTTTGACCGATGCAAGTTAGATAGAGAGGAAAGATCTAGAATGAGAGAGATCGGGAAATAAGAGTGGACCCGATGCAAGAGAGAGAGATCGGAAAAGGAGATGGTCATAATGGGAAGATCGGAAGAAACGGGAGGCGACCTATAGAGATCGGAGAACGTGGAGGGGTTAAATAACTTCCAATTAACTCTCTTCATCGTCAGATCCGAGTTAGTTAAAGCACTGCAGGCACAATCAGATCCTCGCCGCACATCTCGTTTATAAGGACAGCCACCTAGCCTCCAGACGCTAAAATAGTTAAAGCAGTCCTATACATCTCGATCTCTACCATTGATCATAATCGTAAGGATGGATTCGAAGCCCTCAGATCAAAAAGCGGACAACAGGTTCGACGCTTTTGTAACACCCTCGCTGTAGCAATTCAGTATATTCTACTGTTTCGGTGACCGGTGTCTGTCCGGATAGCTAGAACGTCTGGAAAAATATTTAAACTAAAGTGAGGAACCATAATTAACTCAAATATTAATAAGAAAAATTTAGAAAAAATTTTAGAAATAAAATACAACCGAGTTAAATGAGCCAGTGCTCTAGCGATGGGTAACCCAGTGGGAAGTTGCGGTTTTCGCAGCTAAAGGCCCTCAACCCGGGAGAAAATTCATAAAATAATTTTTGGGACTCCAGAGAAGAGTCATTGAGGTTTCTATGGCATTAGAATGCTAAGAAAATATTTAGAAAAATTTTTAGATCGGTACAGACGATTTTGGCTTAATAAGCCAAACGAAGGGCATTTTGGTCATTTCATCTTCAGAGATAATTTTTGGCCGAATTGTCCAGTTAAGTAAATAATTATTATGATCTAAAATATGAATAAATATTGGTAAAAATTAAATTCAAAATGAGTAGAAAAGAAAAGAAAAGAAAATAAAAGAAAATAGGAAATATGACATCACATGATGTCATTAGTTAGGTCTCCACCAATCACAACTCAACAAGCCATTTAAAAGACGATAAATTAGACAAAAATTGACAAACAATCTACATCTTCAACCTTTGGGCAGCCAAAAACGTAGAGAGAGAGAGAGAGAGAGAGAGAGGAAAGAAAACTCCATGGAAGCTTGATCAAGCTTGAGCTAACCCACCTAAATCACCCCAAAACCCTAGCTTCCTTTCACAAATATTTACCCTTACACCTAAAGCAAGCTTTGGACAACAAAAAGAAAGGAAGAAAGTGAAGTTTTGAAGTCTTAGAAGTGACTCCATTCAAGGTTAGTGCTAAATCTCTTACTTTTCTCCTTATATTTTTTATTTGAATTGTGAGTTAAGTTCGAAAATGGAGAAAATTTGAAGAAAATATGCATGTTAGGAACATTCTAATTTTTGGAAGCCATGGGGGAAGGTTGAGAATTGTTGATTTGATTGAATTAAGCTGCTTGGGAATGATGTTTAATAACCATATTAGAGTTAGATGTTGATTTATGTATATTAGATGAAGTGATGGATTGTTAGGGTTAGGGTTTGTGATAAATTGAGAGTTATTGTATTTTAATGTTAAGTGGAGTTTTAAAGGTCAATTAGTGACCATTTGGCTGAGTATAATGAGGAATTGAAGTGAATTGTGCCATGAGAATTGAGGTTGGGTGTGTTGCCTTGGTGACCTGCAGGACTGGTTGTGAGTCCAGCAGGTTTGGGCAGCCATAAATGGAGTTATATAGGTTTAATTGGTGCAAAGCCAATTGGACATGAAACTAGACACATAATGGCATAACTTTGGTGTAGAAATCCTGCCCAGAAAACCAAATCAAGTTGACCTAAAAATTACCCTAATCCGGGTGACTAACATACTGTCCCTGGAAAATGACCAAATGAACAGTGTTTGTTCAAATGGTCATAACTCAGTGTAGAAAAGTTCAAATGATCTAAAATTTTACCAGCAGAAAGCTGAGCCATATCCCTACAACTTTCATGAAGAACAGAAATCCAAATTCTAATCATAACCTAGTCAAATTGCCAACCAAACTTAGGTCACCAAATCTGGCAGAACCAAATTGCCCAGAAATTCTGGGTACAAGTCAATTCTGCTAGTTATGGTAAAATGACCATAACTTGAGCTAAAAAACTCCAAATGCAGTGATTCAAAAAGGGAATTAAAGAAGACACAGTAAGGAACAACTTTGATGAAGAAAAGTTAGCCCAGTTTCCACTATAAAATTATCCAATGGAATAATAAACTGAAAATTTAGAAATGCATCTAGGGGACTTTAAATTACAATTGGCATTTAATACGAGCAAATGTAAAACTCAAAATGTGGGATCTTGGTGTAATTAGAATTAACATATCCATTAAGTATGAAAAAGTCAATATGTTGGTTGACTAGTAAGGTGAATAGTAATCAAAATGATTAGCAAACTAAGATGAAGACCTAGAACCAATTTTAAGCTTAAATGCTTAGAATTGTATGACAAATGTAGACTATTCATCCTAGTCAAAATTGTTAAAGGGAAATTAAGGCCATAAATTTGAAATCCATGAAATGTTCATGGACTGCTTGAAACATGAAAAGTAAGTCACCTAATTGATGTGAATAGGTAGTTAGGGCTTATATGCCCATCACAAATAGAATTCATAAAATGTTAGTAATTCAACTTAAAATATAAAATTTGTAATTACATAAGTAGATTTTTGAATGTATAAATGAGAAAGGAAAAATGTTTTGAATACAATGGTACATGTGAACTATTGTTTTGAATTGTGATCATATAAATGATCAAATGAATGTATAAATTATAATTGAAATTTATTATGAAATAATGAAGTCATAAAACACAATATATTAATATTTAATGATATTATGTGCCCTTGTATTGTCTAGACATGTGTGTCAGATTGGATAGATCGGCATGCCAATAGGGTATTATTTTAGCAGTACTACGAAAGGCTTTATGCCTGTATTCATGGCTTTATGCCCGTATTTCATGGCTTTATACCTGCTGTAACACCCTCCCGGTAACTACTCCGTACATCCTACTGTTCCGATGACCGGTGTCGGTCCGGATAGCTAGAATGTCCGGAAAAATATTTAAATTAAAGTCAAGAACCATAATTAACTCAAATATTAATAAGAAAAATTTAGTAAAAATTTTAGGAATAAAATACAACCGAGTTAAACGAGCCGGTGCCCAAGCGATGGGTAATCAGAGAGAAGTTGCGGTTCTCGCAACGAGGAGCCCTAGACCCTGGAGAAAAATTATAAAATAATTTTTGGGACTCCAGAGAAGGGTTATTGAGGTTCTCATGGCATTAGAATGCCAAGAAAATACCTAGAAAAATTTTTCAATCGGTACAGACAAATTTGACCCGTTAAGCCAAACGGAGGGCATTTTGGTCATTTCGCCTTCAGAGGTGATTTTTGGCCGACTTGTCCAGTTGAGTAAATAATTAATATGACATAAAATATGAATAAACATTACTAGAAATTAAATTGAAATTGAGTAGTGGAGGAAAGAAAAGAAATTGAGGAAAAAGGGCTATTTATGACATCATGGTGATGTCATTTATAATTACCAACCAATCACAATTAAGCCCTTATTTGACTAACTAATAAAGAGATAAATTGAAGACTAAATTCATCAAAGATCCAGCAGCCATCTCCTTCCCCAAAACCAGCCAAAAACGTAGAGAGAGAAAAGAGAGGGTTTCCACCATAGTTTAGCTTCCAAGCTTTGAAACCTTGCTTATCTTGCACCAAAAACCCTAGATCCCTTCAATAAAAATTACCCCCACACCTTGTTGGAGTGTTTGGCAGCCAAGAAAAGCCAAGAAAGTGAAGGAATTGCTTGGGAAAAATCTGCCCTAATCAAGGTTAGTGCATTAGATACTTAAAACTCCTTTTTTTCATGATTTGCAACTTGAATTGAGTAAGAATTGTAACTAAAATGAACAAGAATTTTGTGTACACATACTATGAATTTTTGGCAGCCCTTGTGAAGGAATTATTTTGATTGTTTTGATGTACTTAAAGTGAGCTATAGATCAAGTTTAAACCATGTGTGTATGTGATTATTGAAGGAGTTAATAATTAAGGTGTTGTGAAAACCTATAATGGAACTAGGGTTTTGAAGAGTGAAAAATTGGCTTGGCTTGGGAAATTGTTAGAGCACATTTTAATGGTCAATTAGTGACCATTTTAGGTAAGTTGACCATAATTAGAACTGAAAAATAGTATGGTAAAGTGAAGGTGAAATCTGCCCTAGGACAGCAGCAATGGACTGAGATTTCAGTCCAATTACACAGCCATAAATTTGGCTGTGTTGGTCCAATTGGTGTTTGGCCAATTGGACATGAAACTAGGCTTATAATGGCACATTTTTGCTGAAGAAACCATGCCCAAAAGACCAAAGCAAGAGGACCAAAACTTGGCCCCAATCCGGACACCCTGCAACTGATTCTGCAGAATTGACCAAATGAACAGTAACTGTTCATTTGGCCATAACTCACTGTAGATATGGTCAATTGACCTGAAATTTTTACAGCAACAAGTTAAGACATAGACAAACAACTTTTATGAAGAAACCTACCCCAAATTATGGCCAGAACCTAACCCAAATGGCAGTGGCAGTCACTGTTCATGTTACTGTAGATATGGTAATTTCTGCAGATTGGCAATCCGGCCAGCTTGGGTTTTTGAGCCATATCTGGAGCTACAAAACTCCAAATGGAGTGATTCAAAAAATGAAATTCAACTAGACAAAATAAGGAACAACTTTCATGTTTTACATTTCTTCAAATTTCCACAGTAACAGTGTCCAATGGAACAGTGAATTTGACTCACCAAAACTGAAAATTCTGCTTGTGTTGGTTTACACTTTGAAATGGTATTAACACTTAATGCCAACAAGTTTTAAACACAAAATATGGTATGTTGGGAGTGCCAAAGTCAATGTACATATTTTCTATCCAAAAGTCAACATTTTTGTTGACCAATGAGGTGAATAGTAACACAAAAACATGAAATTCACAAATTGAAGATTTTAAAAGTTTCAAATGCCCTAGTATACCTAACAAGATTGGTTTGGATAGTTTGGCATGCCAATAGGGTCCAGTTAGCAGTACTGCACATGGCAATATGCCATTCCGTGATTTCATAGCTTTTAGCCATTCTGACTTTGTATTGAGACTTGGCCTTGTGCCTGATATTATTTACAGCTTGTTAGCTCGCTCAGCACACCGAGATGCATATGTGACCGATGGTGTGACGGCCCGAGGTGCTAGGTACCCAAAGGCGCTTACTCCGTTATCCATCAGCTTGTTCAGTGTAGGTTACTTGGGGCAACCAAATGAATAAAAGTGAACAACGTTAACGAAATAATGGATATACCAATACCAAACAAAGAAAGCATACACATTCTATACACATTCATTTTCTTGCTATTTTCTTCTATTATATTATTGCACCACTAAGCATTATTGCTTAGCGCGTTGCTTTTGCCACGCGTAGGTACCGGAGACCCCGATCGTGAGCCCGTGAGACCACGTGATCGGGTGAGTCCATCCGCAAGCTTCGCTGTCCGTGTCACCTCAACTTCATTGCATTGGTAGGACACTAGGTGTCATTTTGACATTTTGTAACTTAATTTTGATTTTCTTCATATGTAATTAAACTTGTGTAATGTATATTGATATATATGTAAATTATGAAAATTGTATTTGTTAATGGAAAAGTAAATGTTTACTTGTGATTTATATGTGAACATCAAATGTGAATGATGAATGAGAATAGAAATTGAAATGTTGAAATCTTGATATTGAGTTTTGTGTTGATATTGGAGTTGAGAATGAATGAATTTGTTTATTGGAAGTGTTTTTAACAGTTCAAGAACTGCTTTTCTCCATTTTTAGCCTAGATTCTCACGGATTTTCTATAAAATTTTCGGAACCTCAAATAAATTATGAATTCAATAAATGACTTAAATGAGTTATATTTTACAAGTTATATTCAAAATTACGATGAAAATTAATTAAGGTATATTAGAGTGTGCCGGTACACCGTGTGGCATTACTTACTCGGGTATACAGTACACGGGTAAGGGGTGTCACACCTGCATTCATGGCTTTATGCCCGCACTCATGGCTTAATGCCCAATTATGTGTTATCATGGCTTTTTAGCCATACTAATTGCATACGTGGTTGACGTTCTGCGTCCCATGGTATGACGGCTCGAGGCACCGCGGTGTCCAGTGCCAACGACCTGTTATCCAGTTTAGTCAACCTCTTGTAAGTTACTTGGGCAGTCTAATTTATTAAAATAAGTTATGAATATTAACAATTAAAAATGCTAGAAAGTAAATAAATGAGAAGAAGTTATGAAATAAATTAGATTAGCTCTAAAAATTTGTTCCTTAGAATGATTTGAAGTAAATTAAACTAGTTCTAAAAATTTTAAATATTACAAAATGATTGTAAACAACTTAGAAAGTATCAAGGAAGTGATAAAAAGACTAGTAGAAGAATTATAACTTAAATAACATTACAAATGTGACTTTCATAAGAATATAAATATAAGTATAAATTTTAGATTTATTTGTACATTATATAAATGATTATTGTAAACTTATGAAGGAAGTGATTCTAGAGAGTAACATAAATGATGAAAGATATATTGTATGGAAAATTTCATATGAACCCAGTAAAATTCTTGAGTATAGAAAATATGCTCCAATTATTTTTACTTGTTATATTATTTCCTTGTTATATTATTGGACCACTAAGCAGTAATACTTAGCGCGATGGATTTGTTTTCTCACGCAGGTACTGAAGTTAAAGCCCAGCGAATACCAAACAGAGATTTTAGAGTTCTGATGTGCAGAGTGTTCAAGGTTGTCACCTCCTCAGCAATGCATGTAGATAAGGCCCATATAGATCATACTATGTATTTTGTACATTATAATTAGTTATTATTTGTAATGTAAACTATGAATTGTATGTTGAAATACAGATTATGGAACTGTAATTAATTTGTAGATCATGTAAATTATGAAATTATGTAATTATTTTATAAATTATGTAAATTAAGGAAATTTGAACATTTTGCTTATGTAATTTGAGAATGTTTACATATGAATTGAGTATGAATATGATGAGCATGAATGATATTTTTATTGTAAAATATTATTAAAAATTTCAAGCAGGTAAATAGTGAAATACGTCAACTGATAATAAAATAGGGAAAACTCCGCTGGTTTCTCTCTGGAAAAATAATTGATATTAAAAATATAACAAGATCAAATTATAAAAATAATAAAGTAAGACAAGATAGGGTGCTCCGGCACCAAATGTAGCACGCCTTACTCGGCTACACTGTAGTCGGGTGAGGGATGTTACAACTTTTTATTCCCAGCCTTTGGATCCATTTTGTAAGGCAAGACCCTGGACCGTTGGATTAAGAGGAGAAAAGGAAGGATATTCTGAATAGAATCCCAACCCCCCATTTTGATTCTCTTTAATTCCTAGACATCAGATTATGTCTTTCTGAATCTAAACCCTGCGTCTCCCTTGGTGAGATCCTAACCCTTCATTTTGGGCACCCGTTCCCTATAATTACCTGCATGCAATACTATAGAAGGGACGGACCGAAAAAAAAAAGGAAAAGGTGGTGATTATCGTGGAAAGACTCTAAAATTTAGTTCAGTCTTGCTACTTGCCATTCTGAGCTTCCGAAGTGTTGAGAAACTTTAGGAATGTTAGTAGTATGCCCTAGAGCATATCATTTAGTATGTATCTTGTACATATTTTTATTAATAAAAGGCATTTCCACTTTTCTGTTTACATAATATATTTATGTGTAATAGAAAAGGTCCATTAATATTTTGTTAGAAATATTATTCTTAAGTTGTTAAGAATATAAGTGACAATATTTCTAGCACAAAGTATCATAAATAGGTTCACAATCGAGGATACTTCATAATAAGGACATGACTTATCCAGAAAGATTGTATTCACGTTTGTTCCCAAGTTATTTATATGAGATATAAATAAGATGGAATGGTGAGTCTCATGCCATATAACAAACATGACAGGCACTTATAAATGATAAGTAGGCCGAACCAGTGACACTTATGACAAGCACATGGAGTTTACTCTTGTCAATGTTTTGTTATAAATCATATCAGTGCATATAATCTTTAGACCTGAGATAGCACAGTTATCTTGTATATAGGTAGTTTGAGTTTGATATCGCTTTTATACTTGTACTATGTATGGGTATATGGGCATGTGTTGGCTCCTACTAGTTATATATGGAGGTAGGTGTTGATCAAGATGGAATCTGTTCCTCTAAGTAAATAGAGATAAAATCCTATGTTCATTTAATTGTTCTTGATGTTTCAAGTTCCTGGCCAGGACAGATAGATTTATTCATAAAAGAGTTTCGATGAGAAAATCTTTTAATCAAGAACTGGAATTAAAAGAGAACATAATATTCATAGCAAATGGAGTTTGACATAAACCATGACTCAAATTTGAGTTGGGATTTTGTACTGCAGAGATTCTAGTGCATGGTAACATATGATTATAGGTTCATTTAAGGTAAACCTTATTACTAATTGGGTGGCCATGGCATGCTATGCTAGGTGTTAACCATGGTCTATGAGGTTCATAAAATGATTTAGAGAAATCATTTATGGTAAGAAAGAGTTCTGATGATATTAAGAGTTCATATCATGTCTCATTGCCAATTAGTGATGAGCCTAGTAAGTCACACACATACACAAGTTATCACCTATTTAAATATGATTTAATTAATTAATTAAAGAGTTTAATTGATTAATTAAATAGGTTTGGTTTGCAATTAAATTGGAAAGTCCCTAGCATGACTTGAAACTAAATCTAGATTATTGGATGTGTAGTATAAATTAAATTTATATTTAAAGTGTTTAAATATGAATTTAATTAATGAGAAATTAATTAATAGAGATTAATTAATTAATTTATATTTGATATAAATTAATTAGAAGAAGAAAAATAATTATTTTGGATTAAAAACTCAAAATTAAGACACAGGGGCATTTTGGTCATTTCATTGCAGACACGTGGCACCATGAGATGGTGACACATGGGATTACACATAAGCTTGCCAAATGTTTTTTAATCATATAAGATGATTAAAATCAAGATTAAATATAGGTTTGACACTTGGCACAATGTGATTGGGTCACTTAAACCTAGAGCTAATCAAAGGGTGACATGTGGCAAGGGTTTAATGTGTTAACCTAGCTATTTAAGTGTTGTTATGAAAATAAAAAACAACCAGCAGCCACTCCTCTCCTTTGTCACGCCACTTAGAGGCTTTTCATCTATTCTTCTTCATCTCTCATCAATTCAAAGAGATTAGCCATCAATCTCTTGAATTAAGAACACTAGAAATTGTTTCTAGTGTCCTGTTTACACCTCAATCTCTTAAAAGGCAGAACTTGAATTTCTAATTAATAGAAAAAGCTTTAGAAGCTGTTCAAGGGCTGCCATAGGTGTTCTTGGTGTGGACAAGCTAGAGGGACAACATCTGGTGTCCTGAAGATGAATCTCAAAGGCGCAGACACGCCGCAAAGGCATCAAGAGGTTAGTGTAATCGTTCTTGATTTAATCTAGGGTTCTAAAATTAATCTGATTAATTTTAAAATCTTAAATGGCAAATAAAGATCCAAAAACATATTAAAAGAGTTTTAATATGTTGTTTATCATTGAAATGAAATAGATAAAAATAAATCTTGCATGATGCATGTGACCCTAGGTGAAAATTTTTGAATTCAATGGTATAAACTTGTATTTTTCACGCTTCCGTTCCTTCAATTGGTATCAGAGCCACTATATTTGCCATTTCGATTGTTGATTATATGATTTAATTGTGTGATTTGATCATGAGATGATTGATCCATTGCTGGTTGGATCAAGAGGTGGGCGGCATGCTTGATGAACTCCAACATGGTGCGCATGGCTTGGGAAGATCATGGTGCGCATGGTTGTTATTAAATTCTGCAATTGTTGCATGATGAAAGGTTCATCATATGACTAATTAAAATGTTTAATTAGGATTTTTAATCACACAATTAAATTATGATTCAAATCAGAATTTTAAAAATTGTTTGAATGTGATTCAAATCTAAATTTTAAAAGTTGTTTGAATGTGATTCAAATCTGAATTTTTAAAGTTGTTTGAATCATATTTAAATCTGATTTTTTAAAATTGATTGAATAAAATTCTGATCTGATTTTTTAAAAAATGTTTGAATGTGATTCAAATCTGATTTTTAAAAAAATGTTTGAATGTGATTCAAATATGAATTTTTAAAGTTGTTTGAATGTGATTCAAATCTGAATTTTTAAATTTGTTTGAATGAGATTCAAATCTGAATTTTTAAATTTATTTGAATCATATTCAAATCTGGATTTTTAAGTTGAATATGAGATATTCAATTTAATTTAAGTATGTATGTTTTATTTAATTGTTAAATAGTGATATGCATGATGGATGATCATGGACTATAAAAGACCAATGTGATTAGATTTATTTCTTTTATATTTCTTTGGGATTGTAAATTAATTAATTTATTTTAATTTATTTTGGGCATGTATTATTAAGTTTGTAATAATTTTTGGGTTGTAATTTCATTTATTTAAGTTCTTGTAAATTCGCCTTGGTATGCCAAGGATTACTATGTAATATTGGATTGCAAGAAGTTCAAGGAGGTGAAGAGCATTGGTGGGACCAGTGGGAGGAATTCAAGATCAAGTGTTGATTATGTACTCCTTCAGCAACTCTTGTAAAATGAATGAATGAATGAAATGTACCTAGGAATGCCCTGATTCAATTCTTGGTGGCTCAGAATTGAATCCCTTAGAAAGTCCATGATCATACCATATTTATTGCTTATCCATGAATGCATGAGATGTATGGGAATATATGCTATTATATGATATATGCATGCTAATTGGATAATGTGCAAAGTGAGACCTTAATAGTAATTAGAATGACCATAAAATCTTCCAAATAAATGATTAAGTTGGAAATGCTATAATTAAAGTAATTATAACATAGGCCCTCCATTGGGGCAATTATTTTAAGAAATTTTAAATAGTTGCATAAGATGCAATTAATTTAAGAGATTTTCTTAAGAATAATTGTTAAGCATGAGATGTTGTAAATATGTAAATGGTTTAGTGGCCAATATTGGATGTACCTGAGGACATTAAAATTATTTGCATAATTACTGGCTCAATGGGATCAACTTAACTAATGCAAGATAAGTCAATAATGGATGTACCTGAGGATGATCAATAGAATTATAAGAATTCAATCACCTACTAGAAATCCATCCAACTAGGATTTCCGTTTTCTACTTTGGAAGTGTAGGATTCGCTAAGTTAGTGGGAGGACCAATTTGATTAAAAGACCATAATCATTTTGGTTAATTACATGATACATTTACTAATTAATCTGGTTATTTCTTGCAGTTAATTTTCTGATAAAAATGAGCACAAAACAACCACCACCATCCAATATCCTTGCAAGCATACTTGATCACAATAGGTTGACAGGACCTAATCTGTCTGATTGGCTAAGAAATTTGAAACTTGTCTTGAACCTTGAACATATAGGATATGTTCTAGATTCAAATGTTCCTGGTCCCTTACCTCCCGAGGCCACACACGAGGAACATGAAACTTTGGACAAGTGGAAGGAGCATGATATGATAGCTAAGTGTTACATGCTTGCTTCCATGAGTAATGAGTTACGTATAACATGAGAACATGCAGAGTGCGAGTGAGATCCTCCTTCACCTACAAGAGTTGTATGGTGAGCACAGCAGGAATGCTAGGTATGAGATATCTAGACAGCTATTCCGTATGAGGATTTTTGAGGGACAGAATGTTGGGGATCATGTCCACAAGATGATTCGGCTGATTGAGCGGTTGGAACATCTTGACTTCAACATGGATTTCCAACTACAGACGGATTTGATCCTTTAGTCCCTTCCTGAGTCTTTTGGGAATTTTGTGACAAATTTTCATATGACTAAATAGGAATGCACCTTAGCTGGTTTACTCAACATGCTGGTTATTGCCCAAAAGAATATACTAGGCAATAAAGGAAAAGAGGTAGCTTTGGTTGCATCTTTTTCTGCTGGAAAGTCCAACAAGAAGAAGGGCAATAAGAAAAAGAAACCTCAGATTCCTGGTCCTTCCAAGAAAATAGCTAAATAGAAAAGGAAGACTAAAGCTGATGGAGGCAAAGGAAAGTGTTTCCACTGCTAAAAGGATGGGCACTGGAAAAGGAACTGCCCAGAGTATCTTGCTTCTCTGAAGGACAAGAAGGATACACCTTCGGAAGGTATGTCCATATCTTGTTATTTAGATTATGATGATACTCATAGTTCATCTACAGCCTGGGTTTTAGATACTGGTGCCAGTTCTCACACTTCTAATGATATGCAGGAACTAGCAAACAGTAGCAGCTTGCGTTCTCAAGATATTAGAGTCCGGATTGGCAATGGTTCAACTGTTGAAGCTTTAGCCATAGGATCTAAATCTTTCGGTAACACCGGGTTTTGTCCGTTTTTCGATTTCTCACTTTTCTTTGTACTAATTAATTAATTTTTACTTGATATTTCTAATGGCATTTATACTTCAATAGACATTTATTTAAGTCCTAAAAATATTTTCCAGGGTTCCCCGTAGTCCAGGGCTAGTCAACGGTCCACGCCGTGACTTTCCGATGCGGTCACCCATCGTTAGGGTTCTCGGCTCGTTTAACTTGGTTACATTTCATTGCTATTATTTTTCCTTTGTTTTTCTTGTATTTTCTTTTCTTGTATTTCATTATTTTATGTCTCTTCATTCATATCTAAGTGTAGTTCTAGGCATCCTAGCTATCTGGACAACACTGGTCGTCAGAACAGTAGAACGCACTGCTGAACTTAGGGGTGTTACAATTCTCCCCCCCTTAAAATAAATTTCGTCTCGAAATTTTACCTGACATTAGTCTCTGAACAGCTATGGGTGCTGTCTCCTCATATCCTTTTCACGTTCCCAAGTAGCTTCCTGGCCTGAATGATGATTCCACAGCACTTTAACTAGGTGTATCTATTTATTCCTCTGCTGCTTCACCTCATAAGCCAGAATTTCTATGGGTTCTTCCTCATAGGAGAGGTCTAGATTTACCTCAATCTCTTCAACTGATAGTACATGAGATGGGTCTAATCTGTACCTCCTTAACATGGACACATGGAAAACACTGTGTATCCTTGCTAACTTCGGAGGTAATGCCAACCGATATGCCAGAGGGCCCACTCTTTCCAGAACCTCATATGGTCCGATGAAACGAGGACTCAGTTTCCCCTTTCTGCCAAATCTCATAATCCTCTTCCAAGGAGAAACTTTGAGGAATACCTTATCACCCACTGTATATTCAATATCTCTTCTCTTCAGATTAACATAGGACTTCTGACGGTCTGATGCAGCCTTGAGTCTATCTCTGATCAATCTGATCTTTTCCTCTGTCTGCTGAACAATTTCTGGCCCAATCATCTTCCTTTCACATTCTTCATCCCAACATAAGGGAGTTCTGCACTTTCTACCATACAAGCTTCATATGGAGGCATCCCAATGCTTGATTGGTAGCTGTTGTTATAAGAAAACTCAATCAAAGGCAAGTATGTATCCCAACTACCTTCAAACTCAATCACACAAGCCCATAGCATATCCTCCAATATCTGAATTACCCTTTTAGACCGCCATCTGCATGGGTGGAATGTCCGTCAAGTTCAATCTAGCTCTTAGGGCTCTCTGAAGACTACCCCAGTATCTAGAAGTGAACCTAGGATCTCTGTCAGACACAATTGATACTAGCACTCCATGTAGTTTTACAATCTCATATATGTATAATCTGGCCAATCTTTCCAAGCTATAGTCCATCCGAACTGGCAAAAAGTGAGCAGACTTGGTCAATCTATCAACTATAACCCATACTGCATCATGACTATTCTGTGTCCTTGGAAGTCCCGTAACAAAATCCATAGTTATCCGCTCCTATTTCCACTCTAGTACTGGCAATGGATGTAACAAACCAGCTAGAACTTGATGTTCTGCCTTTACTTGCTGACAAGTTAGGCACTTGGAAACAAATTCAGCTATATCTCTCTTCATACCCATCCACCAGTAATGCTCTTTCAAATTTCTGTACATTTTAGTTCCACTAGGTGCATAGCAAAAGGAGACTCATGTGCTTCCTTCATAATGATCTGCCTCGCCAAAGATCATTAGGAACGCACATTCTCGCCTCGATGTAGTAATAAACCATCATCTTTCACGTAAAATTCAAGTTTCTTGCCTCTGACTTCTTTCAAGAGCTTTCGATATTTAACATCACTCAATGACCATTCTCGACCGATCAATCAACACTAGCCGCTCATGCCATGCAACTACCGTCATCCCTCATCATCAATCTCTAAACCGGCATGTCAGGCTTTCAATTCATATACCATGGACAAAGGAGAAACTCTGAGACTTGCCATAGTCTTGCGACTTAAGGCGTCAGCCACCACATTTGCTTTCCCTGGCTGATAGTCTATTAAACAATCATAGTCTTTAATCAATTCTAACCATCTCCTCTACCTCAAATTCAATTCCTTTTGGGTGCATAAGTACTTCAAGCTCTTGTGATATGTGTAAATGTAACATTTCTCCCCATACAAATAGTGTCTCCAGATCTTCAGAGCAAAAACAATAGCTGCTAGCTCCAAATCATGTGTTGGGTAGTTCCTCTCATGCGGTTTCAACTGGCGTGATGCATAAGCAATGACATTCCAATCTTGCATCAGTACACAGCCTAACCCATTGTGAGAAGCATCACTATAAATCGTGTATTCTTTACCCGAGTAGGTAAAGTAAGGACTGAGCTTCACCAAACACCTCTTCAACTCATCAAAACTCACTGGCATTTATCACCCACAAATTTTACATATTTTCGAAGTAGCTTGGTCAGTGGAGAAGATAACATAGAAAACCCTTTCACAAACCGACGGTAATATCCAGCTAAACCCAGAAAACTGTGAATTTTTGTAATATTCCTGGGCGGCTTCTAATAAGGATAGCTTTTACCTTGCTGGAATCTACCTTGATCCCTTCAGCTGACACAACATGTCCTAAGAAGGAGATTTCTCTCAGCCAAAATTCACATTTCGACAATTTGGCGTATAACTGTTTCTCCCTTAAAGTTTGCAGTACAATCCGCAGATGTCTGTCATGCTCCTCTGCATTCCTCGAATATATCAAAATATCATCAATAAACACCACCACAAACTGGTCGAGATATGGTCTGAAGATAGTGTTCATCAGATCCATAAAAGCAGCTGGAGCATTAGTTAACCCGAATGGCATTACTAGAAATTCATAATGGCCATATCGAGTTCTGAAAGCAGTTTTTGGAATACTCTGCTCTTGCACCTTCAACTGATAATAACCAGATCGCAAATCAATTTTGGAGAATACAGCTGCACCCTTCAACTGATCAAACAGATCATCGATGCGAGGCAATGGATATCTGTTCTTTATTGTCACCTTATTCAACTGCCGGTAATCAATACATAAGCGGAGGGTGCCATCTTTACTCTTAATAAATAATACTGGCGCTCCCCAAGGTGACACACTAGGGCAGATGAAGCCCTTTTCAAGTAGTTCTTGCAACTGTGCCTTCAACTCCTTCAACTCTGCTGGTGCCATTCGGTATGGTGTTATGGAGATTGGATCCACACCAGGCATAACATTAATTTCAAACTGCACTTCTCTTTCCGGAGGTAATCCTGGCCATTCATCAGGAAACACATCTGGAAAGTCACATATAGTGGGATGTCCTTCAGAGCTGGACTATCCACTTGGGTCTCTATCACATGTGCCAAGTACGCCTCACACCCTTTCCTAATCATTTTTCTAGCCAATACAGCTGAAATGATGTTTGAAGGTAATAACTGCCTCTCCCCATGTATTACTACATCACCATACTGAGGAAGACTAAAAGTGACTGTCTTCAGTCTACAATCAATCATCGCATGATGCCTGGCTAACCAATCCATGCCTAAGAAAATGTCATAATCTCTGAAGGACATTTCAATCAAATCAGACAGAAAAGTGTGTCCTTGGATCACCAAAGGACAATCCCTATACATTCGATTAACGCTAACTTCCTATCCTAATGGACTTGTTACTAGCAACTCAAAGTCCATTTTTGTACATGGAACAGCAATGCAATCAATGATGCTAGCACTCACATAAGAATGGGTAGAACCCGGATCAAATAACACAAACACATCCTGATTAAAAGTTGAGAAGGTACCAGCCACAACATCAGATGTCTTGTCCTCTTCTCTCTGTCTCATTGCATAGACTCTGACTGGAGCACTGTCTTGCTCTGATTGTTTCACTGTGCCTTGGCTGCCTGCTGGGCTACCTCTACCCCTACCTCTACCTCTGCTGGGTGGTTGTGAACTTCGTGACAGTGGCTCAATCGACTTCTGTAGTAGTAGGAGGTGGTCCAACTCTGCGAGCACTGGTGCAGTCCTTGGCAAAATGTCCTGTGCCTCCACAATTATAACAGGCTCCAATAGCCTTGTAGCATATCCCACCATGATTTCTTCCACAAGTTTCACATTGGCGGGGAGGGTAGGAGCCTCTGGTACACTGCTGACCAGATAAAGGAGGTTTTTGTCCTGAATATCTTCCCCTACCAGACTTCTTGCCACCTTTGCTGTGTCCCCCATGGTTCTTCCTCTTCCAAAGAGGGACCACTAGGACTCGTTTCTACCGATTTTCCTCTTTCTCTGCCTTCTCTCGATTTCTTTTCTCAGAGTCGTCAGATTCAATTCTTTCTAACTCTAGGGCTTGAGAAATAAGTTCAGAGAAGTTAGTGTGTTTGAATCCGACCACTTGTACTCTGATACTGGGCTTTAAGCCGGTTTCAAACCTCTTGCATCTCTCCCTGCTGGTAGAAAGTAGACTTACTGCATAATGGCTCATGCAGGAAAATTCCCTTTCATATTCAGCCACTGATCTACTCCCCTGTTTCAGATTTAGGAACTCTTGCAGCTTTTGGTCTACATAAGCATCAGGGACATATTTTTGTCTCAATTCCCTGAGAAAGTCATTCCATATTAGCACTGTAGGTTCTACCAGACTATGGGGAATGGTTTTCCACCAGTCATAAGCATCCCCCTGTAGCAAAGATACTGAGTATTCAAATCTGAGCTCCTCTGTGTAGTGTAGTTTCTTGAATACCCTATCCAACCTTTCTAACCACTGTTCTGCCTCTAGAGGATCTACTGTCCCCTTGAACTCTGTAGCCCCATATTTCATCAATTTGTCATACTGTCTAGCAAAAGACTGTGGTTGTACCACTAGTGTCTGTATTGGGACTTGAGTAGGCACATTACCAGCCATTTGTTGGAACATTGTAGCCATCACGAGCGAATCGAGCAAAAATCATGCAGATCGGTGGTGGTCTTCTTGAACCATCGACATTGTGTAGGGTCAGCATCCACTTGCACCTCAGCCTCTATAGATTGATCGACTGAACGATCACCCTCTTCCATAGTTAATGCGAAGATCTTAGACCTCCTGAACAAATAACACAAGGAGATTTCCTCCTGTTAGTGCATATTTATAATGTAATGTACTGTATGTATCAAACAATGATATTGAGCAGTTGTACTATGAAGAAAGAATATTCAAATAACAGGTGAAAACAAAATTTAAAAACTAGCTCTAATACCACTAAAACATGTCACGCCCTACTCCTCTGTAAGGCATAACATGATCCCGTAGTATACCTAATGAATTACCAACTTCGTCTACTGATAACCCATTAAATATACTACAAGGGATTTTAAAACTTTTCTTACTTCTTTTTACAGTGGTGAGCACTATTTATAGGTGCTAAAAACCTTTTTGAACTTAAGTGAAAGAGTTAACACATTTGAATTATTAGGAATTTCTGTAAAAATTTTGGCGGAGTGCTCTCAGATATGAACAAAATTCTTGTAAAACCTGTAAAAAGCACTTCAAATATATTTCTCAATCTCAACTTCAACATTTAATCAACACAGTATATTTCTCAACTCAAATCCACAATAATTTTTCAAAGGCTGAGATAAAAGAAATACAGTATAAATTTTACAAGCCAAAATAACTCACAATTTATTTTACATTTCAACGTACCATTTTAGTTTACAACTACTCAAAACCAAGAACAATAAATGCATACAGTGAACATACATTACAATACAAAATGCAAAATACGGTATACTCAATATACCCGATGATCTCTCGTTGAATGCACTAGCAAATAGTCTCACGCCTCGTTAGTCCGCTACTCATGACAGCAATGAAAAGCTATCGCTGAGACAATGTTTCAGTGGTACACAACATTAACCAAATATAACTTTAAATCACAAATCATAAGTCATATAAATAGTGGATACGTAAAACAATAGTTAAATTCAAGACAATGAATGTCATAAAGAATTTAAACTCCATTTCACAATATCACAATAAATCTCAGAAATCAAAACATAGTTAAATTCAAAAGACAGTAAATGTCAATAGGAATTTAAACTCCATTTCACAATCTTACAATACATATCAATAAATCACACACAGCTTAATCATGTTCCAAAGTTCAATTCGTCCCAAAAGTCGATGGCTAATGAGGTATTCAATTCGTCCCAAAAGCTGATGGCTAATGAGGAATAACATAGCTAGCTAGCAATAATATGAGTACTCATTCTATTCATCCTCAACAGGCACACACCTCAACACTTCAGCTAGAGAGGGAATTCAATTCGTCCCACTAGACAAGCTAGCGAGGAATACAATTAATATACATGATAGCTGTGGTTTCAAACCATTTCCAATGCTTTTCAATCAATAAGTATCCATCAATATCATTCAAATAATTTTTCACAGTTTCAAACCATTTACAATGTTTTTCAAGCAATAAGTATCCATTCAAACACATTTCCACAATTTAAAACAATAATGTACAAATAGTCATAATTCATTTCAATTGAAAAATTCAAAAGAAATAGCTGTTGTGCACATGTAACACCCTCCCGGTAGCAACTCCGTACATTCTACTGTTCCGGTGACCGGTGTCTGTCCGGACAGCTAGAACGTCCGAAAAAATATTTAAACTAAAGTCAAGAACCAAAATTAACTCAAATATTAATAAGAAAAATTTAGGAAAAATTTTAGAAATAAAATACAACCAAGTCAAATGAGCCGGTGCCCAAGCGATGGGTAACCCAGAGGGAAGTTGCGGTTCTCGCAACGAGGAGCCCTAGACCCGGGAAAAAATTCATAAAATAATTTTTGGGACTCCAGAGAAGGGTCATTGAGGTTCCTATGGCATTAGAATGCCAAGAAAATATTTAGAAAAATTTTACAATCGGTACCGACAATTTTAACCCGTTAAGCCAAACGGAGGGCATTTTGGTCATTTCACCTTTAGAGACGATTTTTGGTCGACTTGTCCAGCTGAGTAAATAATTATTATGACATAAAATATGAATTAATATTGATGAAAAATTAATTGAAAGTTAGTAGAAAAGAAAAGAAAAGAAAATGCAATAAAATGCCAAATATGACATATTGTGATGTCATTTAAAAAGCTTCCTCCAATCACAATTAAACAACCCTTTAATTAACTAATAAAAGAGACCAAAGGAGACCAAAAATTCTGGTCATCTTCTTCTTCTTCTTCAGCCAAAACGTGACCTCCCCTTTTCCATAACCCTCCATGAAAGTTTCCTTTAATTTCTTCCATTTCCCATGAAATTCCACTACTAAACCCTAAGTCACCTTCACTAAAACTTGTCCCCACATCACAAGGCAACTCTAAGCAGCCATAAAGAGGAGAAATTCTAGAGTTTTCACAAGCTCAATGAGTTGAGCAAAGAGGTTAGTGCTTAATTATGCATGTATATCTCTTGTTCCATGTTAAGGACTTAAAAATGAGTATGAAATTGTGGATTAAATGAATGAAACTTATGGGTATGTATGCCATGGATTTCGGCTGCCCTAAGGAAGGAATAGGATTGAGTGTTTGTGATGGACTTGGAGTGAACTAGAAACCATGTTTAAAGTGTATAAATATAAGGATAATGAACTAGTAGTTAATTAAGGTAAGTTGTGAAAATTCAAAATGGGAATTAGGGTTTTAAGGGTGAAAATTGGACTTGGCATTTGAATTGATTAATGGACATTCTAGTGGTCAATTAGTGACCATTTAAGGCAAGTTAATCATAGTTTGAAGTGAGTTAATGCATGGCAAAGTGAATGTGTAGGCTGCCTAAAGACAAAGAAATAGGTGATCAAATTTCAGTCCACTTGGACTGCCATATCTTTGGTTGTGTTGGTCCAATTGGTGTTTGGCCAATTGAAAATGAAACTAGGCTTATAATGGCACATTTTTGCTGAAGAAACCATGCCCAAAAGACCAAAGCAAGTGGACCAAAAGTTGTCCCCAATCCGGATACCCTGCAACAGCACCTGCAGAAATGACCAAATGAACAGTAACTGTTCATTTAGCCATAACTCACTGTAGATAAGGTCAATTGACCTGAAATTTTTACAGCAACAAGTTAAGACATAGACAAACAACTTTTATGAAGAAACCTACCCCAAATTATGACCAGAACCTAACCCAAATGGCAGTGGCAACACTGCTCATGTTATCAGATATGGTAATTTCTGCAGAATGGAAATCCGGCCAGTTGTGGTTTTTGGACCATATCTGGAGATACAAAACTCCAAATGGAGTGATTCAAAAAAGGAAATTCAACTAGGAACAACTTTCATGTTTGCCATTTCTTCAAATTCCCACTGCAACAGTGCTTAATGGAACAGTAAAGTTAAGCTTCACAAACTGAAAATTCTGCTTCCCTTGGTTTAAACTTAGAAATGGTAATAGTAATCAATTCTAACAAGTTTTAAATACAAAATGTGGTATGTTTGGGGTGTTAAAACCAATACACCTATTTTCTATTCAAAAGTCAACATTTTTGTTGACCAATGAGGTGAATAGTGACACCAAAACTTGAAATTCAAAATTTGAAAAATTTAAAAGTATCAAATGCCCTAGTATACCTAACTAGATTGGTTTGGATAGTTTGGCATGCCAATAGGGTATTGTTTTAGCAGTACTACGAAAGGAAAGGCTTTATGCCCATATCCATGGCTTTTATGCCCGTATTCATGGCTTTTATGCCCGATTATGTGATATTATAGCTTTTAGCTATATTGATTGCATACGTGGTTGACGTTCAAGGCCCCATGGTATGACGCCCAAGGCACCGCGGTGCTCAACGACAACTGTTATCCATCCAATCATCCAAAGATAGGTTACTTGGGCAACCAAATGAATGGAAAAGTATAATTGTGAACCGATTATTAAAGAAAATACGAAAATTAAGTATCATTAATGATTACAAAAATACAAGGAAGCTCAAGATCATGAAAAAAAAAAATTAACGAAATGCATGAAGAAGTTAATATCATAAAACATGATTAGCCCTCGACTAAACAATAAGTTAGTAATTACTCATTTCTTATGAACACAATAGCAAGGAAATTATTATTTTTATTTGCATATTATATTTTCTTGTATTATTGGCACCACTAAGCTTTATGCTTAGCGCCGCTTTGCAACGCGTAGGTGCGAAGATTTGGACAGAGGGCCCGGTAGACCCACAGTTCGGTAAGGCGGTTCACGATTACGCATAGTGTCCTTGTCACCTCACCGTCTACAGTGCATTGGTAGGACACTAGGCTTCATTTTGGTATTTTGTAATTGATTTTTATTTTCCTTTGTGTAAATGAAACTTATGTAATGTATTTTGATTTTCATGTAAATAATGCGAAATTGTGTTTGTAAATGGAAAAGTGAATATTGATCTGTGACTGCTACATGACTATCAAATGTGATGAATGATTGAGAAACGAATGGTTGAAAAATATTGAGATTTTGATATTGGAGTTTGTGAATAGATGAATATGATTATTAGAAGTGTTTTTCACAGGTTCCGAAGAACTATTTTCTCCATTTTTAGCCGGTACTCCGCCAGATTTTTTTTAAAATTTTCGGAACCTCAAATAAATTACAATTTCAATAAATGAATTATATTTCACAAGTTACATTCAAAACTACGATAAAAATGAATTAAGATAAAATAGAGTGCTCCGGTACACTGAGTGGCATAACTTGCTCGGCTACACTGTAGTCGGGTAAGGGGTGTCACAGCACAAACCTCTGATAATTGTCTCCTGGCCTTGACTCAGTGTTTCCTTCCCTTTCCCTGAGTTTTTGCTAACTGAGAAACACAATTTGAAGTGTTTTAGTACTCATTTAAATTGTCTCTAACGATAATGCTTGATAATTAATTCACTGAATTCTATTATTTGCTTAGTCAACCTAATATGTCGACCCTCGATGCATTCTAGGTAAATTAGGTTTTAATGTTACTAATATGTCACATTTGTAGCCTTTTAGGGTTGGTACATGTTACCCAATTCATTTCCATGTATTTTGCATTTTATTGCAATTTGCTGGATTCCGGGATACTAGTTTGACATAGCCGGACGACCTAGTTCTCTCGGTTTTCGAGTTTCGGTCGAAATTACAAACTTGTAGATCTATGTCTTATTGCACGCGGGGCAAAATTTCAGATCATTCTGAGTTATGTAGACCAAGTTATGGTCATTTTACTATTACTGGTCAAAATGCATCAAAATTGGTCACTTTAGGTCATTTTAGGTTCAGCCAGTTTTTGGACCCGAATTTGTGCAAGCTGTTTGACTTGCTTATGGTCATTTCTGGGCTTTGGTGTCTTCATAATACTTGTAGATATATGTCTTAACTATTCATGGTTAAAATTTCAGGTCAATTGGACCTGTTTTGAGTGAGTTATGGCCTAAATATTAACTGCTGCCCAAATAGTAAATTTTCAGGCCTTAATTGCACTAATCCAGATTTGGTCACTTTTCAAGTTACCTTACAAGCAGAATTTTGGTAAGCTTCCTTCATGAAAGTTGGCACATTTTGTGCCTAGTTTCACCTCCAATTGGTCTCATACCAATTGGAGCCACACACTTAAGGTTCTAGGTCCAAAACATAAACTGCCCTATTGCATTTTGTTCATTACTCATCAAAGTCACTTTTAACACTTATCAAACTAACCATTAATGCCAATTCTGGTTTGTACCATGACCTAAACATATTTCAAAACATATTGTTGATCATTTTAGTAGCTTATAATCACACTCAACAGAATTTTTTTCAAGCTTAATTACAACAATTCAATCACCTAACCATAACAAATAACTTCTCCACTATCTTAATATATAACTTCACCACTAACTTACATACACATTTGGAAAACTTTAGGACCACAATTCATTAAACAACTTCATGAATTCCAGCATTCTTCAAGAAGTTAACAAGCTGCCGAATTGTAAAGCCTCCCATAATTGCTTTCAAGCTCAATTCTCTACTTGGTCCAACATCACATATACATGAAGTTAACTTACTAAAATCTTAAATCACATTAATCAACATTAATTCTCCACAATACATGTAAGAATAGTTCATTTAGTATACAATTCTATGGCTGTCCATTTAGGCAATCACGCATATAATTTCAAACCCAACATAAATTTTTAACTCAAGTGCTCAACTTTAACATACAACAATAATTAACCTACTAAAACTTTTATTCACTTTAATCAACATCAATACCCATCAATTTCATGTGAAAATAATTCAAACTTCTTTAATTACCATGGCTGCCTAAACTAGTGCATAATAACAACTCACCAAAACCTCAAAATTTCTTCACCAATTTATTCATCTCAAGCTTCCCATAAACTTTACTTAAGAAAGAAAGCAATTTAAACACTTACCTATTGTTGGGGCTTGTTAAATCTTCACTAAAATCCCTTGAATTTAGTATCAATCTCTTCCTTGTGATGTGGCGATTAAAATTAATTAAGACAAGTAAAAAAAATCCAGCTTGAAAATGGGTGGAGTGTGCCATGCATTTGGGCGGCCATGGGAGGATTTGGAAGCTCTTGAATTCGGCAATGGTGAGTGAATGAAGAAGATGAAGGTGCTGAATGATGTGGCTGTCCACTTAGGTGTAAATGGCTCCCACTAACTCTCCACTAAAGTTTATTTAATTAATATTATATGTTAATGTTTGATTATTCAAGTTATATCTCATTTCTTTCATCATTTATATTATGTACCACAATTTTAAATTTTCATGACATTTTCAAAGTGTAATATTATTTATTTTTAATGGACATTTAGGTCAAAAGACAACTCGGGTGTCAAATGACCACAATGCCCTTGTTCGGGTTGTATTCTCGATTTTTCGGTAACACCGAGTTTTGTCCGTTTTTCGATTTCTCACTTTTCTTTATACTAATTAATTAATTTTTCCTTGATATTTCTAATGGCATTTATACTTCAATAGACATTTGTTTAAGTCCTAAAAATATTTTCCAGGGTTCCCCGCGGTCCAGGGCTAGTCCATGGTCCACGCCGCGACTTTCCGGTGCGGTCACCCATCGCTAGGGTTCTCAGCTCGTTTAACTTGGTTACATTTCATTGCTATTATTTTTCCTTTGCCTTTGTTGTATTTTCTTTTCTTGTATTTCATTATTTTATGTCTCCTCATTTATATCTAAGTGTAGTTCTAGGCATCCTAGCTGTCTGGACAACACTGGTCGTCAGAACAGTAGAACGCACTACTGAACTTAGGGGTGTTACAAAGAGATCGGGGGAGAGCTCTTACCTAAATTCTTGGCCAAAAATCTTAATAAAATATGTGGAGATCGGAGGAGAGTTCTTATTCGAAATCTCCCGCTTAAATTTTAAACAGAATACACTAAGAGATCGGGGGAGAATTCTTACCTGAATGCTCGGCCAAAAATCTTAATAAAATATGTGGAGATCGGATGAGAGTTCTTATCTGAAATCTCCCGCTTAAAATTTTAACCGAATACATCAAGGGATCAGGAGAGAGCTTTTACCCGAATTCCCTTAACTTAAATCCAAACCAAAATATCATAACTTCAATATTCGAATTAACCCCCAACAAAAATCCATTACACAACACCTATTCACTGAAGGGTCATCTCATGTACTTGTGTTCTTGGGCAACCCTAAATGGTGAAATATTAAATATTCCTTTTATCCGAACAAAGGATTGACATCATCATTCCGATCCCCTAATTATCATTTTTAAAGAGCATAACATTAAATCTGCTTACCCTCGTTGAGGGATGAGGTGGGGTGCCTAACACCTTCCCCACCCGTATGCGGACCCCGAACCTAGAATCTCTGTTTTCAAAGTGGTTTTTGATTTATTTTCAAATGATTTTCTTTAATTCCCCTCAAAATTAAAGTGGTGACTCCTCACTTTTCCCACTTCGATGAGAATTCATCTGGCAGCGGCAAAACGCTTGCGATAGCTTGGCAACTCTGCTGGGGATTTTTCACCTTAACCCTGGTTTAGAGGTCCAAAAGAAGATTTAATTTTATGCTCATGTAAGTTAAAACCGTAATTAGGGGGTTTAACTTACAAAATTCAAAAGTCTTGATATATTAATTGTTATTATTCTTTCTAACCATTTTGCTTATTTTGATTGTCTTATTTATTACAGCAATTTTTGTCTAAAACTCCCCCATACAGGGAAGAGATAAATATGCCCCTTCATACACTGATTACTTACACAATGTCCTCACACACTTCAGCCCTATACCTAGGCTTTCTTACCCTTTTAGGAAATAGGAGGGAGTCATGTAGCGATACCCGTGGGTTTTACCCCGTTAGTATCCGTGAAGGCTTCTGCTCAGATTGGAACTTGTTCCATCTACTGTGATACCCGTGGAATTCTCCCATTAGTATCATGGTGGTGGGATGAGGCTCTACTGTTTACAGTAGGAACGATTTGGGAACTTGTGGCTTTAGAAAATTAAACCTTGAGCTAAATTATCACATTAGCTGAAAACCATAGCAAACTACCTCGTAAGATAGAACCATCCAATTAGATAGTACTTACTCGGTATCAGGACTCTCCCTATTTTAGGACAAAAGAGACATACTTGCTTTCACCTTACACTGTTTATATATTTTTAAAAATTTTTTAAATAACATGAGGGTAATTTTGAATCATACTGACGGGATGATCTAAACACCTTCCGACTTTGATAGGTGTATAGATATTTCCACGCCAGCAGTATAATTCAAAATTACCCGAATTTATTCTGCTGACCTACTTCCCATAGGAAATCAACATTGCTCAAAACAAAGCAAACCCGATTGAATAAGCAGTTTAGCCAAAAAGAGTGTACTTAACAAGGTCCTGAACAAAAAAGATAATGGAAGACCAAGAACAAGTACAGAACCTACAGGGACAAGTTTCAGAATTGAGAGACCAAGTCTCAGAGATGATGAAACTGATGAAAGAGATATCCCAAAATAGAGAAACCATTCGACCTACACTAAAACCAAATTTGTCACTACCTCCCCCACTCACAACAATGGTTGATTCCCATCAAGTTTCAACATCTTTCACTTTCCAACCTTCTATTCCTGATCCAACGATCATCGTTAACCCGACATTCCCAAATAATGATTTACCCTTTTCTTATTATCCGACTGTCTCAAATGCCAAATTGCACCCTTCCCTGCCAATCCCTCTAGTTCACCCTACAGATCATTTCCCAACCAGAGGCATGGCTTATGCCGCAGGGGGTGAAAATAGAGAAAAAGAAAGTGAGAAGTTGTCTGCTCTAGAGGAAAGATTAAGAGCTATAGAGGGTCTGAACATGTATGGCTCAGTCGATGTATCTTCACTGAGACTGGTACCGGATGTAGTGGTACCACCAAAGTTTAAAGTTCTGGACTTTGACAAGTATACCGGAAATTCAGACCCCCACATCCATTTGGCCACTTACATAGCCAAGATGTCCACCCTCACAGAAGATGATAGACTTCTGGTCCACTTTCATGAAAGCCTATCTGGGGCAGCCTTGCGATGGTGCATACAACTGGATAGGAGCAAACTACGCACATGGAAAGATTTGGCTGATGCTTTCTTGAAGTAATACAAGTTCAATTGTGATGTTGCTCCCACAAGGAGAGACCTCCAACCGCCATTCCCTTAAAATAACTTTCGGCCATACCCTCCTACTCAAGGCCCGATAATAATAAACATTCCACCCCCTTTTCCCAATTATCCTCACCCTCGCCCACAATATCCACCACAAACAGCTTACCACCCCAGACCGTCTACCTAACCTAATCAATTGAGACCACTTGCTCCCCAAACCAACCCAAGACCTCAAAGGAACCCTGATCCACCTTTCCCCCTTCCACTCAGTGAAATCTACCGATACCTACTCAGTATAAATCAGATAGTGCCTATCACCCTTGACCCGATTCAGCCAACATATCCTAGGTGGTATGACGCTAGTGCCCGATATGAATATCATGGTGGGGCATTGGGGCATTCAACTGACAACTGTGGAGCTCTCAGGGGAAGAGTGCAGGCCTTGATCAGAAGCAGTTGATTAAAAATTGAGGGAAATGGCTCTCTTCCCAACATCATTTCAAACCCATTGCCTAATCATAGTACATGCAATGGCGTAAATAGGATAGAACCTTGGGATGAAAGATCAATTTTAGAGGTAGATCAGCTGATGCCTCATTTCGGGGAGATTTTTGCTATGGCGGTAAGAGAGGGATATCTATGCCCTCAGGCATCCGGGTCGAAAAGTGATACAGGATGCCCCTACCACGAAGGAGCGGCTGACCATGAGCTACAAAACTGTGATGAATTCCGGCGGGAAGTCCGGAGAATGCTGTCGCTCAAAACTCTGAGATTTCAGTGGAGGTCAAGGATGGAGGGCAAAGTGAACACAGCCAGATTCGGCCGAGATGCCTCTACCCCCAACCCAAGATTAATCTTTTCTGCTCCCAGCACACCAACACCACTAGTACCACCAATAAAAGTTATCCAAACCTTTCCTCAACTCCCAGTTACCAACACCCATGCAGTGCCCTAGAATTATAACCTCCAAGTATTTACTCAGGGCGTATCCAGTAGCACTCCAACTCCTACCCTCAACCATACCCACGCTCAACCCATCAACCATCCTAAGCCCTGCTTCGCTCCTCACGAGCATTTTAAAATGACCTACACAGGACCCTCCAACAATGCTACTCCCCAACCTAACCCAAAACCTGTCACAACCAGTAACTCCCTCCCACAAGATCAGGAAGTAGAGTTCATAACCCGGAGTGGGAGATGTTATGGAAATGATGAGGCTGAAAAGAAGAAAAGAAAAGTAAAAATGGGAGAGCCACAAGAAAATACAGAGGATAGGGGTGTGAGGGTTGAGAAAGGAGAAGCTGCTGAAAAGAAAGAAGAGGAGGAACTGCTGCTACAAATAATGAAACAGAGTGAATATGATGTCATCGAGCAACTGAGAAAAACCCCTATCGGATTTCCTTACTATCACTAATTTAAGCTCGGAAGTGCATCGCCATGCCTTGTAGAATGTTCTGGACCAGGCCTTTGTAAATCCCGATATCACATTGGGGCAATTTGAGAAAATAGTTGGGCAAATTCAGGCGTCCAGTTTTGTCACTTTCTCGAAAGATGAGATAGCCCGGTTGGCTTGAAGCATACCAAAGCTTTGCATGTGACAGTCAAGTGTAAAGGGTGCATAATTTCCAAAGTCTTGATTGACAATGGATCTGCCCTCAATATCTTACCTAATGCCACCTTGGCAAGACTACCTGTGTAACGATCGGGCTCCCACCACTAGAGGAATTGTCCGCTTTGGCCATAAGCCTCACTGTTTTGTCCCATAGGTGGAATAGAGAACTTCCCAAGAGGTCACCCATCCTAGGATTTCTCTCAAGCGAGCACGCTTAACCCTAAAGTTCTTCCAACTCTCCAGGCCATTCCACCAAAAGGCGCTTCTAGTGATTAGTTCTCCCATTTTGTATATCATTACTTTTTAAACGCAAGACCATTTTCATGCTTTGTCGAGGAGGGATTTGCCTAAGGGACCTTTCTCCCCCCCTTTCGGAACTCAGCGTCCTCGCTGAGGTTTGCCACACCATCGCTCAAGAGGACACGCGAGCGACTTTGATACCAATTGTAATGATTGGGCTCCCACCACTAGAGGAATTGTCCGCTTTGGCCATAAGCCTCACGATTTTGTCCCATAGGTGGAATGGAAAACTTCCTAGGAGGTCACCCATCCTAGGATTTCTCTCAAGCGAGCACGCTTAACCCTGAAGTTCTTCCAACTCTCTAAGCCATTCCACCAAAAGGCGCCTGTAGTGATTAGTTCCCCCATTTTATATATCATTACAAAGTTCCCTTAGGCAAATCTCACATCGGCAAAGCACAGGAGAGATCCCGAACTTAAATTGGCTGGTCTTGGAACACTGGTTAGCGCGCTTTTTGGTGTAAAAGCCCAAGGGACAAATCCATGAGGCCTAGTATGGGCTGGGATAAAGCGAATAATACTAGCCAGTAGGCCGGGCCGTTATAATTGGTATCAGAGCACTCCGCGTGGCCTCTTGAGCGATGGTGGGGCAAATTTTAGCGAAGACGTTGAGTCCCAAAAGGGGAGGAGAAAGTTCCCTTAGGGATCCCATATCGGCAAAGCACGGGAGAGATCCTGAACTTAAATTGGGTGATCTTGGAACACTGGTTAGCGCGCTTTTGGGTGTAAAAGCCCAAGGGACAAATCCGTGAGGCCTAGTGTGGGCTGGGCCAAAGTGGACAAAACTAGCCAGTGGGCCGGGCCGTTATAACCTGTTGACCCATTAGCCATACGCCAAAGTGCCATGTGGTAAGAGCCTTTAACGGTACAAAGAGGGAGGTACTTGGAGACATCGATTTGCCACTTCAGATCGGGGCATGCACTTTCAACGTCACTTTCCAAGTAATGGATATCGAGCCTGCATACACCATATTATTGGGGAGACCCTGGATCCATTCGGCAAATGCCATTCCTTTGACTTTTCATCAGAGGATTAAGTACATCATGGGCGGCAAAATCATCACAGTGAGAGGGGAAGAGGCCATGCTAGTCACTAAGCCTCAATCTATTCCTTATGTGGAAACAATTGAAAGATCCTTGGAAAGTTCTTTCCAAGCACTGGAGTTACAAGGAACCACACCAAGGGATGAAGGAGCTACAACTATGGTTGCAAAGGTGATGTTGAAAAGCAGCTATGAGAAGGGCAAGGGATTGGGTGCTACGTTATAGGGGTTTGTCAAACCTGTACTGGCTATTCAGAAGATCAGCTGCTTTGGCTTGGGGTATGAGGAAGATGCTCTCGTGGATGGGAGATTCTGAATGAGGAATATACTCTGGGACTAAAGGTTTGACTGAAAAGTCGAGAAAATGAAAGTTGTCTCCAAAATCACAGACGTTTTCACTAAACAGATCATCGAGAATCCAGAAGAAAGTGAAGAATCTCCTGAAGAACCATCCATCGATGTCATACAGCTAGATTCCATGTTTAAGGCACTGATTTCACCAATCACTGAGGGGCAAGACCTTGATAATTAGGAAGCAGAAGATATCCCCGTGTTTAATCTCGAGTAAAGTACATTTTGTTATCAACACTTGATCATTTTGTCCATGGTGACAAGTGTAATGCTGTAAATGAACCATTTTCTTATGATTAAAGTATTAATAAATTAATAACGCATTTTATATCCAATTCTCTTTTCCTTTAGCCATTAAAATCCATTTTTTTAAATATATAATCCACTTTCATTTCTTCAGGACCATTAACCAATTCACACCTAATAATTCAATTGACTCAGAAGTTCCTTATGTTAACTTTGAAACTCCCATAACTGCCATTGGTTCAAGTGATTCCGAAGAAGAACCTGTAGAAGAACGGGACAAAAGAGATGAACCGTCCCTGGTGCCTTGTGGGGATGAAACGCACACCATAAATCTAGGGACTGAGGAAATAAAGAGGGAACTTAAGGTCATGAATAACGGAGAATTAGAGAGTATGGTCGATTTGCTCAAGGAGTTCATTGATGTATTCTCATAGAGCTATGAGGACATGCCGGGACTGGACCCTCAAATAGTAACGCACAAGACACCTCTGATTCCTGGGACAATTCCAGTGAAGTAGAAGTTGAGAAGAATGAGCCCCGATACGCTGCTCAAAGTTAGGGATGAAGTCAAAAAGCAGTATGATGCTGGATTCTTGGAAGTGGTCAAATACCCTCAGTGGATAGCTAATGTTGTCCCGGTAATGAAGAAGGATGGAAGAGTTAGGGTATGTGTTGATTACAGGGATCTCAATAAGGCAAGCTTGAAGGATGATTTCCCTCTCCCACACATAGATGTGCTGATAGACAATGCTGCAGGATTGGGAAGATGTTCATGCATCGACGGGGCTTCCAAGTATAACCAAATCCCTATGGATGAAGAGGACAAGGACAAAACTGCTTTATCACCTAGTGGGGGGTATTTTGCTATCGGGTGATGCCCTTTTGGTTAAAGAATGTTGGAGCTACCTACCAACGTGCCATGGTCACATTATTCCATGATATGATGCACAAGGAAGTGGAAGTGTATGTGGATGATATGATTATCAAATCCAGAGGGGCAGAAAGCCATGTGCAGGTATTGAGAAAGGTGTTTGAAAGGCTCAGGAAGTATCAACTGAAATTGAATCCGACTAAGTGTGTGTTTGGGGCAAGGTCTGGTAAGCTACTGGGATTCATAGTAAGTGAGAAGGGAATAGAAGTGGATCCAGACAAGGTTCGAGCCATTTAAGAAATGCCATCCCCAAAGATAGAAAGGGAGGTGCATAGTTTCCTGGGAAAGCTGAACTACATCTCGAGATTCATCTCCAATCTCACTGCTAAGGCTGAGCCCATTTTTAAACTACTCAGGAAAAATAACACCGCCGAATGGGATCAAGTTTGTTAAGAGGCTTTTGAAAAGATTAAACAGTACCTATCAAATCCACCAATATTGGTTCCTCTAGTGGTGGGAAGGCCGTTGATTCTGTATATAACAGTTTAGCAGAGCTCGATGGGTTGTGTCCTGGGACAGAACGATGATACAGGAAGAAAGGAAAAAGCCATTTACTATATATGTAAGAAATTCAACGATTGCGAGTCGAGATACTCATTCCTAGAGAAAACTTATTGCGCATTGGCATGGACAGCAAATCGACTCAAGCACTACATGTTGAATCATAAAACGTGGCTCATCTCCCTAATGGACCCCATCAAGTATGTATTTGAAAACCCGTTCGTACCAAGGAGGATAGCAAAATGGCAGGTCATACTTTCTCAATATGACATTGTCTACATGACCAGAAAGGCAGTGAAAGGAAGCGTGATTGTCGATCTCCTAGTAGAAAACCCGATCCAGGATTATAAGGCCTTAGATTTCGAATTCCTCGATGAGTATGTTAACGAAGTCAGCAGCGATGACAAGGACCCGAATGACATATGGGAAAAGTATTTCGACGGAGTGGTCAATTTGTTCGATAATGGGATTGGAGCAGTTTTGATATCCCCAGATGGAAAGCACTTCCTAATAGCTATCAAGCTAAGGTTCGACTGCACTAACAACGTCGCAGAGTATGAAGCCTGTGTGATGGGTCTACAGGCTGCCATCGAAATGAAGATTAGGAAGTTAGAAGTGTACGGAGATTCGGCTTTGATTATTTACCAAGTTAAAGGGGAGTGGCAAGACCCAAAACTGTTCCCATATCAAAAGTATCTTCTAGAATTGATCAAGAAATTCGAAGAGATTTACTTCACTCACCTCAACCGTAACAAGAACCAATTCGTCGATGCCTTAGCTACTCTAGCTATTATGACTCAAATGGAAGAGGGACAGACAACACAGGTGTTACAAGTCAAAGCAAGGAGTGAGTCGGCCTACTGCTTCATGATCAAAGAAGAAACAGATGGAAAACCCTGGTATCATGACATCCAGGTCTACATCAAACTTAAGGAATACCCTTCCGGGGCAAGCAGAAATGAAAGAAGGATGATCAAGAGATTAGCATTGGCATACTTCCCCAGTGGGGAAATTTTGTACAAAAGGAAATCCAATGGCGAATTGTTAAGGTGCGTGGATGCAAAAGAAGCAAGGAGGATCCTTTTTGAAACTCATGAAGGGAATTGCGCTACTCACGCCAATGGGCATATGATGGCTAAGCAAATCATGAGACGGGGATACTTCTAGACTACTTTGGAAAAGGACTGCATCGAGCACTTTCGGAAGTGTCATAAATGTCAAATTTACGCTGATCCGATAAATGTCCCGCCTCATCAACTTTTTAATCTTGTCTCACCTTGGCCTTTTGCAATGTGGGGCATTGACGTGATTGGTCCGATTAATCCCAAGGCCTCCAATGCGCACAGGCTCATCTTGGTGGCTATTGACTACTTTTCCAAATGGGTTGAGGCAATGTCATATGCTCATATCACGCAAAATACATTCCTCAAATTCTTCAAGAACAATGTTATCTGCCGACACGGCCTTCCTAGTGAAATTGTCACCGACAATGCTAAGAATTTGAACGGTCCAAAGATCCAAAGTTTATGTGACCAATACAAAATCCGACATCTCAATTCTTCACCATACCGTCCCCAAATGAATGGAGCGGTGGAGGTAGCTAACAAAAACCTCAAAAGAATAATCAGGAATGTAGCACCCCTCACCCGACTACAGTATAGCCGAGCAAAGTGTGCTACATTCTGTGCCAGAGCACCCTATCTTATCTTACTTTATTCCTTTAATAATTTGATCTCGTTATATTTTAATATCAATTATTTTTAGACGGAGAAACCAGTAGATTTCCCCTATTTTATTATCAGTTGGCGTACTTCACTATTCACCTGCTTGAAATTTTCAATAATATTTTACAATAAAAATCTCATCAATTATTCTCATAACCATCTCATAATTCACGTCTCATTCATATATCTCAATTTCATATTCATTTCCATGCATTTCTATTCATGCACAATTTATATATATAAATTCTCAAGTTTCATTAATTTACATGATTTACAGACTGATTACATAAATTCATAATTTATATGATCTACAAATTAATTATAGTTCCATAATCTATATTTTAACATACAATTCATAGTTTACATTACAAATAATAACTAATTATAATGTACAAAATACATAATATAATTTATATGGGCCCTATCTACATGCATTGCTGAGGAGGTGACAACCTTGAACACTCTGCAGATCAGAACTCCAAAATCTCTGTTTAGTATTGGCTGGGCTTTAACTTCAGTACCTACATGAGGAAACAAATCCATCATGCTAAGTATTGCTGCTTAGTGGTGTAATAATATAACAAGAAATAACGTATACAAATAAAAATAATTGGAGCATATTTTCTATACTCAAGAATTTTACTGGTTTCATATAAAATTTGCCATACAGTATATTTTTTGTCATTTATGTTGCTCTCTAGAATCTCTTTTGTCCTAAGTTTACAATAATCATTTATATAATCTATAAATAAATCAAAATATTTAGTTTATGTTTATTTTATTATGGAGGATGCATTTCTAATAATTACTTATGTTATGCTTATTTTGCTAGGCTTTCATTTACTCTCTTAATATTTTCTATGTGTTGTGGATCATTTCGTAATAATTAAATTCTTAATACTAGTTTAATACCTTTTGGATTTTTCTCACTGATTTATTTAGTTTCTAATATTTTTAACTTATTTCAATAAATTTTTCTGCCCAGGTAACCTATGATAGGCTGACTAAACTGGAAAATGGGTCATTAGCACTGGACACCGTGGTGCCTCAGGCCGTCATACCATAGGATGCAAAACGTCAACCACGTATGCAGTCAGTATGACTAATGTCACACCCTATCCCTCTGTAAGGCGTAACATGATCCCGTAGTATACCTAATGAATTACCAACTTCGCCTACTGATAACCCATTAAATACACTACAAGGGATTTTCAAAACTTTTCTTACTTCTTTTACAGTGGTGAGCACTATTTACAGGTGTTAAAACCATTTTGAACTGAAGTGAATTAGCTAACACATTTAAACTATTAGTAATTTCTGTAAAAATTTTGGCAGAGTGCCCTCTATTTTTTGGATAAAACAGTTCTTCAAAAACCTGTAAAAAAAGCACTTCAATATATTTCTCAAACTCAACTCCAACAGTTAAACAACACAATATTTTCCTCAACTCAATTCCACAATAATTTTTCAAATACTGAGATTAAAGAGATACTGTATAAATTTTAAAAGTCAAAATAACTCATAATTTATTTTACAACTTCAAGGTACAATTTTAGTTTACAACTGCTCAAACCAAGAAGAAAATATACATACAGTGAATATACATTACAGTATAAAATGCAAAATGAGGTATACTCAATATACCCGATGATCTCTCGCTGAATGTACTAGCAGCCTAGTCTGCTGCCCTGTCCGTCTGTCTACCTGCGACAGCAATGAAAAGCTATCGCTGAGACAATGTCTCAGTGGTGCACAACATTAACCAAATACAACTTTAAATCACAATTCATAAATCATATAAATGATGGATACGTAAAATCATAGTTAAATTCAAGACAATTAATGTCATAAGGAATTTAACACAATATCACAATAAATCTCAAAGATCAAAACATAGTTAACTTCAAAAGATAGTGAATGTCAATAAGAGTTTAAATTCATTTCACAATCTCACAATACATATCAATAAATCACACACAACTTAATCATGTTCCAAAGTTTAATTCGTCCCAAAAGCCGATGGCTAATGAGGTATTCAATTCGTCCCAAAAGTCGATGACTAATGAGGAATAACATAGCTAGCTAGCAAAAATATGAGTACTCATTCGATTCGTCCTCAACAGGCACACACCTCAATACTTGACCCGGAGAGAATTCAATTCGTCCCACTAGACAAGCTAGCGAGGAATACAATCAATATACATGATAGCTGTGGTTTCAAATCATTTCCAATGCTTTTCAATCAATAAGTATCCATCAATATCATTCAAACAATTTTTCACAGTTTCAAACCATTTACAATGCTTTTCAAGCAAAAAATATTCATTCAAACACATTTCCACAATTTAAAACAATAATGTACAAATAGTCATAATTCATTTGAATTGAAAAAAATTCAAAAGAAATAGCTGTTGTGCACAAACCTCTGATAACTGTCTCCTGGTCTTGACTCAGTGTTTCCTTCCCTTTTCCTGAGTCTTTGCTAACTGAGAAACATAATTTGAAGTGTTTCAGTACTAAATTAAACTGTCTCTAACGATAATGCTTGATAAGTAATTCACTGAATGCTATTATTTGCTTAATCAACCTAATATATCGACCTTCGATGCATTCTAGGTAAATTAGGTTTTAATGTTACTAACATGTCACATTCGATAGTCTTTTAGGGTTGGTACATGTTATCAAGTTCATTTCCGTGTATACTGCATTTTCTTGCAATTTGCTGGACTCCGGGATACTAGTTTGACCTAGCAGGACGACCTAGTTCTCTCGATTTTCGGGTTTTGGTCAAAACTACAAACTTGTAGCTCTATGTCTTATGGAACGAGGGGCAAAATTTCAGGTCATTCTGAGTTATGTAGACCAAGTTATGGTCATTTTACTATTTCTGGTCAAATTGCATCAAAATTGGTCACTTTAGGTCATTTTAGGTCAATTTTAGTTCGGCCAGTTTTTATACCCGAACTTGTGCAAGCTGTTTGACTTGCTTATGGTCATTTCTGGGTTTTGGTGTCTTCATAAGACTTGTAGATATGGGTCTTCATGGTCAAAATTTCAGGTCAATTGGACCTGTTTTGAGTGAGTTATGGTCTAAACACTAACTACTGCCCAATTGGTAAATTTTCAGGCCTTATTTGTTTGGTCATTTTTCAAGCTACCTTGCAAGCAGAATTTTAGCAAGCTTCCTTCATGAAAGTTGGCACATTTTGTGCCTAGTTTCACCTCCAATTGGTCTCATACCAATTGGAGCTACATACTTAAGGTTCTAAGCCCAAAACCCAAACTGCCTTATTACATTTCCGTCATGCACATCAAAGACCACTTTTAACACTTACCAAACTCAACATTCAAGCCAATTCTGGTTGTAACATAACCTAAACATGATTCACAACATATTATAGGTCATTTTGGCAGCTTACAATTACATTCAACATACACCATAAAGTGCAGAATTTATCAAACTCAATTTACAACAATTCAAGCACCTAACCATAACACTTTTACATGTCCAACTTCACACCATCATACATACACTCAAACTGCCATAACATCCAACACAATTCAACATTAATATACCATAAACCAAGAATGAATTCCAGCATTCTTCAAGAGTTAACAACCTGCCGCATGCATTTACATTCCATTAATTTCTAAGCTTCAAATTTCAATACACATTTACATATACTAAGTATAATCACCCAAATAATTTCTTACACAATATACATTTAATCAATCCTTTAATTCACCATTTACAAGCAAAAATAAACTGTCTTCAAGGTGTTTCCATGGCTGCCAAAAGTACACTTCCCCATTCAACATCAAACCTCAAAAATCTCTCCATAAATCAAACACCCATAACATCCTTACAAACTTTAATTAAACAATAATAAAAAACACAAACTTACCACTTTGGAAATTCTTCAAAACTCCACAAAAACTTTCCTTTCTTGCTGCCTATCTACTACCCACGGTGTGAGGATCAAAATTAATGAAGACAAGTAAACAAAATCTAGCTTGAAAATGGGTGTAATGAACCATGCATTTGGGCGGCCATGGGAGGTTTCTCAAGCTTCATTTCGGCATGGGAGAAGAATGAAGGTTGAAGATGAGTTTACAGATTGTTAGTGGATTTACACCTGCCCATTTAGTGTTTAATTTAATCCATAGTGGTCCACTCACCTTAATTAAACTATATTATATGTTTTAATTGATAAATACTCCATTTACACTCCATTTTTGCTATTTACATTAGGTATCACTAAATTAATTTTTCATTATATTTTCCAAGTGTAATATTATTTATTTTTAATGGACATTTAGGTCAAAAGACAACTCGGGGTGTCAAATGACCACAATGCTCCTGTTCGGGTTACATTCTCGATTTTTCGGTAACACCGGGTTTTGTCCATTTTTCGATTTCTCACTTTTCTTTGTACTAATTATTTAATTTTTCTTTGATATTTCTAATGATATTTATACTTCCATAGGGGTATATTTAAGTCCTAAAAATATTTTCCAGGGTTCCCCGCGGTCCAGGGCTAGTCAACGGTCCACGCCGTGACTTCCCGGTGCGGTCACCCATCGCTAGGGTTCTTGGCTCGCTTAACTTGGTTACACTAATTTGCTATTATTTTTCCTTTGTTTTTCTTTTCTTGTATTTCATTATTTTATGTCTCCTCACTCATATCGAAGTGTAGTTCTAGGCATCCTAGCTGTCCGGACCACACTGGTCATTGGAACAGTAGAACGCACTACCGAACATAGAGGTGTTACAATTCTCCCCCCCTTAAATAAATTTTGTCTCGAAATTTTACCTGGCATTAGTCTCTGAATAGCTGTGGGTGTTGCCTCCTCATATCCTCTTCACGTTCCTAAGTAGCTTCCTGGGCTGAATGATGGTTCCACAACACTTTAACCAGGTGTATCTGTTTATTCCTCAGCTGCTTCACCTCATAAGCCAGAATTTCTATGGGTTCTTCCTCATATGAGAGGTCTGGATTTACCTCAATCTCTTCAACTGATAGTACATGAGATGGGTCAGATCTGTACCTCCTTAACATGGACACATGAAAGACACTGTGTATCCTTGCTAACTCTGGAGGTAATGCCAACCGATATGCCAAAGGACCCACTCTTTCCAGAACCTCATATGGTCCGATGAAACGAGGACTCAGTTTTCCCTTTCTGCCAAATCTCATAATCCTCTTCCAAGGAGAAACTTTGAGGAATACTTTATCACCCACTGCATATTCAATATCTCTTCTCTTTAGATCAACATAGGACTTCTGACGGTCTGATGTAGCCTTGAGTCTATCTCTGATCAATCTGATCTTTTCCTTTGTCTGCTGAACAATCTCTGGCCCAATCATCTTCCTTTCACCTACTTCATCCCAACATAAGGGAGTTCTGCACTTTTTGCCATAAAAAGCTTCATATGGAGGCATCCCAATGCTTGATTGGTAGCTGTTGTTATAAGCAAACTCAATCAAAGGCAAGTGTGTATCCCAACTACCTTCAAACTCAATCACACAAGCCCGTAGCATATCCTCCAATATCTGAATTAACCTTTCAGACTGGCCATCTGTCTTTGGGTGGAATGATGTGCTGAAGTTCAATCTAGTTCCGAGGGCTCTCTGAAGACTACCCCAGAATCTAGAAGTGAACCTAGGATCTCTGTCAGACACAATTGATACTGGCACTCCATGCAGTTTTACAATCTCATATATGTACAATCTGGCCAATCTTTCCAGGCTATAGTCCATCCACACTGGCAAAAAGTGAGAAGACTTGGTCAATCTGTCAACTATAACCCATACTGCATCATGACTACTCTATGTCCTTGGAAGTCCTGTAACAAAATCCATAGTTATCCGTTCCCATTTCCACTCTGGTACTGACAAAGGATATAACAAACCAGCTGGAACTTGATGTTCTGCCTTTACTTGCTGACAAGTTAGGCATTTGGAAACAAACTCAGCTATATCTCTCTTCATACTCATCCACCAGTAATGCTCTTTCAGCCCTCTATACATTTTAATTCCACCAGGGTGCATAGCAAAAGGAGACTCATGTGCTTCCTTCATAATGACTTGTCTCAATTCCACATCACTAGGAATGCACATTCTGCCCTGATGTAGCAATAAACCATTATCTCTAACAGAGAATTCAGGTTTCTTGCCTTGTTGGACTTCTTTCAATAGCTTCTGATATTTAACATCACTCTGAGCAGCCATTCTGATCTGATCAATCAACACTGGCTGTACATGCCATGCAACTACTATCTGTCCCTCATCATCAATCTCTAAACTGGCATGTTGTGCTTTCAACTCATATACCATGGACAAAGGAGAAACTCTGAGACTTGCCATAGTCTTGCGACTTAAGGCGTTAGCCACCACATTTGCTTTCCCTGGCTGATAGTCTATTAAGCAATCATAATCTTTAATGAGTTCTAACCATCTCATCTACCTTAAATTCAATTCCTTCTGGGTGCCCAAATACTTTAAGCTCTTGTGATCTGTGTAAATGTGGCATTTCTCCCCATACAAATAGTGTCTCCAGATCTTCAGAGCAAAAACAATAGCTGCTAGCTCTAGATCATGTGTTGGGTAGTTCTTCTCATGCGGTTTCAGCTGGCGTGATGCATAAGCTATGACATTTCGATCTTGCATCAGTACATAGCCTAACCCATTGTGAGAAGTATCACTATAAACTGTGTATTCTTTACCCAGAGTAGGTAAAGTGAGGACTAGAGCTTCAGTCAAACACCTCTTCAACTCATCAAAACTCTGCTGACATTTATCTATCCTTTGAAATTTTACATCTTTTCGAAGCAGTTTGGTCAGTGGAGAAGATAACATAGAAAACCCCTTCACAAACCGACAGTAATATCCAGCTAAACCCAGAAAACTGCGAATTTCTGTGATATTCCTGGGCGGTAATTAAGGATATCTTCTATCTTGCTGGAATCTACCTTGATCCCTTTAGCTGACACAACATGTCCCAAAAAGGAGATTTCCTTCAGCCAAAATTAACACTTCGACAATTTGGCGTACAGCTATTTCTCCCTTAAAGTCTGTAGTACAATCCGCAGATATCTATCATGCTCCTCTGCATTCCTCGAGTATATCAAAATGTCATCAATAAACACCACCACAAATTGGTCCAGATATGGTCTGAAGATAGTGTTCATCAGATCCATAAAAGCAGCTGGAGAATTTGTTAACCCGAATGGCATTACTAGAAACTCATAGTGGCCATACTGAGTTCTGAAAGCAGTTTTTGGAATACTCAGCTCTTGCACCTTCAACTGATAATAGCCAGATCGCAAATCAATTTTGGAGAATACCGCTGCACTCTTCAACTGATCAAACAAATCATCAATGCGAGGCAATGGATATCTGTTCTTTATTGTCACCTTATTCAACTGCCGGTAATCTATACATAAGCGGAGAGTACCATCCTTCTTCTTAACAAACAATACTGGTGAAGGAACGTAAGCGTGAAAAACACAAGTTTATACCATTGAATTCAAAAATTTTCACCTAGGGTCACATGCATCATGCAAGATTTATTTTTATCTATTTGATTTCAATGATAAACAACATATTAAAACTCTTTTAATATGTTTTTGGATCTGTATTTGCCATTTAAGATTTTAAAATTAATCAGATTAATTTTAGAACCCTAGATTAAATCAAGAACGATTACACTAACCTCTTGATGCACTGCAGCGTGTCTGCGCCTTTGAGATTCGTCTTCAGGACACCAGATGTTGTCCCTCTAGCTTGTCCACACCAAGAACACCTATGGCAGCCCTTGAACAGCTTCTAAAGCCTTTTCTATTAATTAGAAATTCAAGTTCTGCCTTTTAAGAGATTAGAGATGTAAACAGGACACTAGAAACAATTTCTAGTGTTCTTAATTCAAGAGATTGATGGCTAATCTCTTTGAATTGATGAGAGATGAAGAAGAATAGAGGGAGGGCTGCAAAATGGCATGACCAAGGAGTGTGGCTGCTGGTTGTGTTTTATTTTCTCATAACAACACTTAAATAGCTAGGTTAACACATTAAACCCTTGCCACATGTCACCCTTTGATTAGCTCTAGGTTTAAGTGACCATGATAACATATAATTGGGCATAAAAGCCATGAATGTTGGCATAAAGCC
The DNA here is from genome assembly GCF_030052815.1 of Hevea brasiliensis. NCBI lineage: Eukaryota > Viridiplantae > Streptophyta > Magnoliopsida > Malpighiales > Euphorbiaceae > Hevea > Hevea brasiliensis. Next base: position 86,937,391 of record NC_079493.1, on the reverse strand, counting down.
ATGAATACGGGCATAAAGCTATGAATACAGGCATAAAGCCTTTCACAGTACTGCTAAAACAATACCCTATTGGCATACCAATCTATCCAATCTGACACACGTGTCTAGGCAATACATGGGCACATAGTATCATTAAGAGATTATATGTTTCATCATTTCATTATATTCGCAATACTGCTAAAACAATACCCTATTGGCATGTCAATCTATCCAATCTGACACACGTGTGTAGGCAATACATGGGCACATAGTACCATTAAGAGATTATATGTTTCATCATTTCATTATATTTTTCGTTTATATTTTTATAGCATTCTAATTTTGTATAATGGAAACATAATTTCCAAATTCACATTTCTAGGTGATTTATGCATTCATCATAATATTCATACTAATTACAATTCACATTCATTTAATCTCATGTACCATTCACATTCAAAACATCTTTCCTTTCTCTCTTGATGGGACCTAAATCCAAAATGACACTTTTATCACATTTATTCATTCAACAATCTATTCATGTAAAGTACATTTCATACTTCAAGTTGTATTGCTAATATATTATGAACTCCATTGGTGTTGGGAGTATAAGTCTCAACAATCCATCTAGGTTAATTTCATTTCATATTCCACTGGTATCACTCATGTTTTATTAGACCTACTAGTAATGGGAATACAAATCTTAATTATATATTCACATTACTTAAATGTTCATTAAGTCATTTAGGTAAATTACTATTTCTATTCCAAGTAATCCATGAACATTTCATGGATTCCAAATTTCATACCTTAATTTCCTCTACCAATTTAGTTCTTACACTTTGTGTCTTTGTACTACTATTCACATTACTATTCACTCAAATTATTGAATTTTTAATACATAATAAATTTATTGAATCTAAGTTCTCCAAGATACCACATTTTGCATTTTATTTTTGTTGGTATTGATTTCCAATACCATTTCAAAGCTTATCTTATGTTATTCAAAATTTTCAGATTCATACCCTAGGTTTACTGTTCCATTGGTCATTTGTACAGTAGGAATTTGATAAAATTGTCTTCATGAAAGTTATTCCTTATTGTGTCTAGTTACATTTTATTTTTTGAATCACTCTATTTGGAGTTTTGTAACTCAAGTTATGGTCATTTTACCATAACTGGCCGTATTGACCTGTACCCAGAATTTCTGGGCAATTTGGTTCTGCTAGATTTGGTGACCTAAGTTTGGTTGGCAATTTGACTAGGTTATGGTTAGAATTTGGATTTGTTTTCTTTATGAAAGTTGTAGGTATATGTCTCATATTTCTACTGGTAAAATTTCAGATCAATTGAACTTTTCTACAATGAGTTATGACTATTTGAACAAACACTATTTATTTGGTCATTTTCCAGGGACAGCATGTTGGTCACCCGGATTAGGGTAATTTTTAGGTCAACTTGGTTTGGTTTTCTGGGCAGGCTTTCTTCACCAAAGTTGTGCCATTATGTGTCTAGTTTCATGTCTAATTAGCCTTGCACTAATTAAACCTATACAACTCCAGTTATAGCTGCCCAAACCTGCTGGACTCACACCTAGTCCTGCAGGTCACCAAGGGCAGCATGTCTAAGCTCAACTCCATTATCCTTACTCACTTCAATTCCTGCTCATACACATTCAAATGTTCACTAATTGACCATTACAATGTTAATATACCATTACATAAGCAAAACTCTAATTTTTCACGAACCCTAATTCCTAAAGTGTCCATTTCATGCTATCCATGCCATCTAACACATCCAATCACAAATACCTACTAAGCAACTCCAATAACCACATTTTATTTCATTTAAATTCACCAATTCCCATAGGTACACATGCTGACCAAAATTCTTCTTCCATCAAACATGAATAATTTCTCAATTTTTTTCTTGTAATTCTTTCTATTTTAATGCTCAAATTTAAGTTTACTAAAAGAATAAGAAAGAAAGTAGCACTAACCTCTTTGAGCAGAATTTTCTCTTGGTTAATCCTCAATTTTCCTTCACTTTCTTTCTTTTTCAAGACTACCAAACATTCTCCCAAGAGGAATTGACAAGGTTTAATGAAACAAACTTAGGGTTTTGTGGTGAGAAATTAAGATTTAGAAGAGAGAGAGATGAGAAAATTTTAATAGAGGTTGAGAGGAAGACAGAGCTGCCGAAAATGTTGAGGAGATGAGCAGAAATTTTTTTCATTTTTGTCCCAATTTATGTGTATTTATCCCTTTTTAAAAGGCTTGTCAAGTTCCCATTGGTTAACAATTTTTATTTTATTTATTTATGACATCATGCATGTGTCATAAGTATAATTTAAATTCAATTTCTTTTCTCATTTCTTTTAATCATTTTTTAATTATTTTCTCACAATATTAATTCATATTTTATATCATAATAATTATTTACTTAACTAGACAAGTCGGTAAAAAATCATCTCTGAAGACGAAATAACCCAAATGCCCTCCGTTTGGCTTATTGAGCCAAAATCGTCTGTACCGATCAAAAAAATTTTCTAAGCTTTTTCATGGCATTCTAATGCCATAGAAAGCTCAATGACTCTTCTCTGGAGTCTCAAAAATTATTTTATGAATTTTCTCCCAGGTTAAGGGCTTCTAGTTACGAAGATCGCAACTTCCCATTGGGTTACCCATCACTAGGGCACCGGTTCATTTAATTTGGTTGTATTTTATTTCTAATTTTTTTTTAAAAATTTTTCTTATTAATATTTGAATTATTTATGACTCCTCACTCTAGTCTAAATATTTTTTCGGATGTTCTAGCTATCCAGACCGACGCCAGTCATCGTAACAATAGAATGTACAGAATAGCTAAAGTGAGGGTGTTACAAGGAAGATGGCCGTCACTTATAGAGATTGGCATGATATGCTTCCCTTTGCCCTTCGTGCTTATCAGACCTCCGTAAGGACATCAACTGGGGTAACCCCATATTCATTGGTCTATGAAATGGAAGTTGTTTTACCTATAGAGGTGGAGATTCCCTCCCTAAGAATTCTGAAAGAGTCGAGAATCGACGAGTCAGAATGGATTCAATCGAGGTTGGACCAGCTGAATTTACTAGACGAGAAACGACTAGTAGCAGCATGTCATGGGCAATTGTACCAAAGGAGAATGGCTAGAGCATTTAACAAAGGCGTTCGCCCTCGCGAATTCCAACCGGGAGATATGGTTTTGAAAAAGATCCTCCCAAATCAAAATGATCCCCGGGGCAAATGGTCACCAACTTATGAGGGACCCTATGTGGTTAAAAAGGTATTTTCTTGACTCATATGGACGGCGAAGAATTCCCAAGACTCGTGAATGCAGATGCTGTCAAAAGGTATTATGCATAAAAAAAAATGTAGGAGTGAAAACCCGAAAGAGTGCTTCTAGCAAAATGTGTGAAAGAGGGCGAAAACCAGCGAGGGCACTTTTTGCAAAATGAGCAAAGGGTGAAAACCTGAAAGGGCATCCTAAAAAAGTGAGCAAAAAAAAAATAGGGGTGAAAACTTGAAAGGGCGCTCCTAGGACCAAAAAACGGAGAAATAAGGGAGGGAACCCAAGACCAGAAGAGGTAATAAGTCACCACGGTACGAACGTTCGTCAGAAGATTACTTGAAATAGTGGCAGTTAAGGAAGTTTAAAGTTAGCTACAAGAGATTTGTGAGATCTATCCTTGTACTCTTTTCCCTTGAAATTGTACTTTTATTTTTAAATCATAATAAAATCATGCCTTCACTCTATTTTATTTTTCTTATATACCTTCATTTATGCGTTATTAATTTGTTAAAACTTTATTATAAGATCAGGATTTGAATATTGATAACCTCATGTACTTTGCTATGAGATTAGTAGGGGATGAACGATGGCTAGGCGTCCAAAAAAAAAAAAAGCGTAGGAGTGAAAACCCGAAAGGGTGCTCCTAGCAAAATGTGTGAAAGAAGGTGACAACCCACAAGGGCACTTTCTACAAAATAAGTAAGGAGCCAAAGCCTGGAAGGACATTTTGAAAAAGTGAGTAAAAGGAGGAAATTGTAGGCCAAGCCTTGGGACTCATTCTGACTCTCTCCATTAATCATCTATCTTCAGGACCTTGTTAAGTACACTTTGATTGGAGGAACATCTTGCGCAAGGTTTGCTTTGTGAGGACATTTAATTTTCTTCCATCAACCTTTGGTTCTTTGATCCAAGTTGATTTTAATTTTCAACATTTTAATTTCTTGCCATCAACCTCTGGTTCCTTGATCCAAGTTGATTGTAATTTTCAGTATTTTAATTACTTGCCATCAACCTTTGGTTCCTTGATCCAAGTTGATTTTAATTTTCAGCATTTTAATTTCTTGCCATCAACCTCTGGTTCCTTGATCCAAGTTGATTTTAATTTTCAGCATTTTAATTTCCTGCCATCAACCTCTAGTTCCTTGATCCAAGTTGATTTTAATTTTCAGCATTTCAATTTCCTATCATCAACATTTGGTTCCTTGATCCAAGTTGATTTTAATTTTCAGCATTTTAATTTCCCGTTAAATTTAATTTCCTGCCATCAAGCTCTGGTTTCTTGATCCAAGTTGATTTTAATTTTTAGCATTTTAATTTCCTGTTAAATTTAATTTTCAGCATTCAATTTCTTGCTATCAGCCTCTGGTTCCTTGATCCAAGTTGATTTTAATTTTTGGCATTTTAATTTTCATTATTTAGTTTCCCGCTATCAATCTTCAGATTCCTAGATCTAAGTTGATTTTACTTTTCAGCATTTTAATTTTCATCATTTAATTTCTTATTAATCTCTGGTTCTAATATCCCAGTCACCCAAAATATGGGTCTGAATCTTTACATAATTCCTATACAAGAGAATTTCATTCTCTTTATTAGAAATTATGTAAAGAGGGGTAGCTGTAGATACCATATTTTGGCTGACCTCTGAAGGCAAGGGTCTTTTAAAAATCGAAACTTTATTATCCATTCTCTACCGATGTCCTGATCACAGGTAGCTTTTCCGAATTTATCGATCACTCGTCCCAGGAACAAACCGATCTCACGCTCAAGTTAGGTTGTTTTCTGATCTCTTGGTCTTTATCAGGTGGGTTTGAATCAATATTGGGTCTCCGAGCCATCCAATCCTGCCTACTGATATTCTCCGATCTCTCTGTACAAATATTACAGAACTTCTTTTGGCTAATGTTGTGATCGGACTTCCTGCTTGAATGCCCCAGATATTCCTTAAGATAAAGTTAAGGTTTCTATCTAGTCTAATAATGGTTCCAATCTTAAAAGTTCAAAGTCAATGTCAAATCTCTGCAATTCTAATATTTTAAAGTTTCATCCGGTATTTGGTCATGACTTAGTCCAATCTCATGTTCATGTATATTATTTTTCTAATCTCTTACCTTCTGATTAATGATCGCTTTCAAGTTTAATGTTTAAATACGTTTAATCAATTAAGTACTAAGACAATTTGGATGCTTTCCGATCTCATCAAGAAATTGAACAAAAAAGCTTCAATTCATTTCAAAGTAAAAATTTACAAGTCATTTGGCTGAAGGGTCTCCCCCAACCTGCTCTCCAGGTACATCATCATTTCTCTCATTCTCTCTCTCTCTCTCTCTCTCTCTCGAGCTCCTCTTCGCTGCCCTCTTCATCTTTAAGAACAAGATCCACCATCCAGGAGAAGTCTTCCTCAGGATAGCGCCTTTCAAACTCGACCAGAAGATCACTATATGCATTCATATAAGCGCTAGCTTCCCTTGTCACGGCCTCCTCTTCTTTCACTCTGATCTCCTCAGTGAGGCGAGTGACATCAGCAGTTCGACGGGCCTAAGCTTCTTCGAATTCACGCTCCAGTTTAGCTATCTTGTCCTCATAAGATTTTATCCAACCCTCAATCTCAACGATGTAGTCCTGGGCAGACAAAAGTTGGGATCGAGAGGAAGCAGTGTCCTGGATCGCCTTTAGAATTTCCTGTCTCAAGAAATGAGCCTTTTCTCTGATTATGTGTTGATTCACAAGGCTTTCTACGCTCAAGCTCATCGTCTGAGCCAGAGATTATCAATGCTATCCGGGATTAGCCTGTTCCGGTCATCCTGGAGGCATATGGTGGCACCCAAAACTTTGGCCAGGCCAGGATTCCCCCGAACTGAGCGGTTCTTCTCGAGAGAGTGAATGAAAACCTGAGCGCCACGAGAAAGGGTCCTCACAGCAGGTTGGGAAGACCCTCCCTTCGCACTTGAAGAAATAGGTGGAGGTGGCAGTTCTTCCTGTCGAGGAGGGGAAGGAGCGACCTCTACTTTTGGGATCGGCTGTCCCAAAGGTCGGGACGAAGAGCCTGACACTTTCGTCGAGTCTCGCCCTGGCGTTTGGGATATCGCAGCAATCTTCATTTCCCGCACCTTCCAGGCGACCTCTCTTTTTTGCTTGCGGCTCTTCTTTGTGTCTTCGCCACTAGCCATACCTGCACGGAAAACAAGTTAGTGAGATCACCTAAGTTAGGAGGCTAAAGATTCAGGTTATACCGATCTTGGGTCCAAGGTTAGAGAGCTGCAGTACATAATCTTCATTGGCGATCATCTACATCAGCCACCACTTCAGTTCGGCCATAATGGCATCTAAGCATGAATACTTATGAGTGGCCCCCTGATCCTTTAATTTCTTTACCATGGCGTCCTCGTCCCTATTTAGGACAATCTTCTTCGGAACTGAAGGAACCAGATACTGCCAACTGCGTGGGAAACCCTCGAAGCTATTCCCAATCTTGCTCCTCAATATAAAGAACAGGTTCTTCTAATTCTTCAGTGAAGAAAGGAGATCGGTAAAAAGCCCACAGTACGGCTTGGCTTGGAAGAACCAGTATTCGTCGTCCTTTCGACAAGTGAGCCTATGCAACTCAGTAAAAACTTTTACTGTGGGCTCGAGCTTTTTGGCTCAGCATAAGCCTCTAAAAGCCACCAGAATCCGCCATGAGTTAGGGTGTACTTGGGCTACACATACATGGTGGAACTTCAGAACGGCCTTAAAGAAGTCGTTAAGGGGGAACCAAAGCCCAACTTTCAATTGCTCTTCATACACCATGATCACGTCATTTTTGTCAAAGAAGTGATTGGCTCGGAGATCGCCATGGCATCTGATAAGCTCGTAAGAGTCAGTCCGAAGGTTATACTGTTGACTGATGGACTGCAGATCAGTTTCCTGGAGGACCGACGGCAACTCATCCATGGGAAGATTTTCTTTCCCTGAAGTAGATGTCAATTTGGATTGGGCCGCCTGACCATGGGCTAAGGCAGAGGTTGTAGAAAGTTCAGGTCGCCCACTCAGCCTGACCACCTCTACTTCATCCGATGTCCACAAGATATAGACAGAGGGAGGACTTGCAGCTCTCTGACATCAAGATTGAAATTAGCAGTCCGAGATCGTTCTACCGATTGTATCGATAGATCGCCTCGAGATCGGCACGGCCATCACTTTCAATCTTGATCGATAAATTAGTCCAGTTCCCTCACTGTCATTAGATGACGTTCTCATAACTCTCCGATCACTGGGGTCATAAATTTTCAGGCGAGAGGCAAAGGAAACAGTTGAAAAAAGATCAAAATGGCCATCATAATTAGAATTATCACCGGAAAAGTTAGAATTAGGGAGGGGGTGCATTGAAAATAACTGAAAAAGGAAAAGTGAAGTGTGAACGTGATTTCTTACTGCTGCATATATATAGGGCCTTGGCATTTATTGCATACAGAATCCAAAGCAGACGCATTGGTAACTGAAGAATTTATTGCTTGTGCAAGTTAGATAGAGAGGAAAGATCTAGAATGAGAGAGATCGAGAAATAAGAGGGGACCCGATGCAAGAGAGAGATCGTAAAAGGAGATGGTCATAATGGGAAGATCGAAAGAAACGGGAGGCGACCTATAGAGATCGTAAAATGTGGAGGGGTTAAATAACTTCCAATTAACTCTCTTCATCATCAGATCTGAGTTGGTTTAAGCACTGCAAGCGCAATCAGATCCTTGCCACACATCTCGTCTGCAAGGATGCCCACCTAGCCGCCAGATGCCAAAACAGTTAAAGCAGTCCTGTACATCTCGATCTCCATCGTTGATCATAATTGTAAGGATGGATTCGGAGCCCTTGGATCAAAAAGCGGATGATAGGTTTGGCGCTTTTTATTCCCAGCCTTTGGATCCATTTTGTAAGGTAAGACCCTTGACCGTTGGATTAAAAGGAGAAAATGACGGATATTCTGAACGGAATCCCGACCCTCCATTTTGATTCTCTTTAATTGCCAGACATTAGATTATGTCCTTCTGAATCTACCTCCGTCTCCCCTGGTGAGATCCTGACCCTTCATTTTGGGCACCTGTTCCTTATAAATACCTGCATGCAATACTGTAGAAAAGACGGACGGAAAAAAAAAGGAAAAGGTAGTGATTATCGTGGAAAGATTCTGAAATTTGATTCAGTCTTGCTACTTGCCATTCTAAGCTTCCGAAGTGTTGAGAAACTTTAGGAGCTAGTTTTCTTAAGTATTTCATCAAAAAGAAGCTTTAAGTCCTGAAACTTCTATTTTCAGTGCCTGTGCACTACCTTCTGAAACCATCTTTACACTGCTTCTTTTTCTATTCATTCGTAAACTTTATTTATCATCTCTTAGTTTTCATTCCATTTAAGAATAGATGTTCGAGTCATCAGCGACTCGTAAATACTCTAAAAGAAATATATAGGTAGAAGTTCTTTAACATAAGAGGTGTTGGTCTGAATAAATGAAGAGTGATAAAAAGATAGGTGTAACAAAAGGTCGAATAGGCTGGAAATAAGAATAGGTCAAATAAATAAATTATGAGATCAGGCCATGGAACGAACCCAGGCGATAGGACAATAGATCTGGAATTAAAATAAGCTCGGATCCCAAGCAAGCAACTAAAAAGAGATCGAATCAAAGAGTTCGAATAAAGTGATCATGCGAAAGGTCGACAAGGAGTTCGGTCTTTCGTCCTCCATCTAGTTATGAGGTCCCGTAGGCTAGGAAAAGCTTTACATGGGTTTCCTATGTATTCAGTACTCCATTCCTAAAAAAAAAAAGAGGGGTCAAGAGAGACCCTTTACCTGAATCCTTAGTTTCAAAATTCCTACAAATGCCATTTTGATGAACACATTAAGAGTTCGAGGGAGAGTTCTTACCAGAACTCAGTCCAATTTTTAAATGCAACACATTCAGAGTTCGGGGGAGAGTTCTTACCCGAACTCATTCTAATTTTTAACGTAACACATTAAGAGTTCGGAGGAGAGTTCTTACCCGAGCTTGGATTAATTTTTAAACATAATACATTAAGAGATCGGGGGAGAGTTCTTACCCGAGCTCAGTTTAGACACAATAGATTAAAGAGACCAGGGGAGAGTTCTTACTCGAGTTCTCAATTAAAATTCTTAACACTAAGAGATCGGAGGAGAGCTCTTACCCTAATTCTCAGCCAAAAATCTTAATAAAATATGTGGAGATCGAAGGAGAGTTCTTATCCGAAATCTCTTACTTAAATTTTAAACAGAATACACTAAGAGATCAGGGGAGAATTCTTACCTAAATGATCAGCCAAAAATTTTAATAAAATATGTGGAGATCGGAAGAGAGTTCTTATCCGAAATCTCCCGCTTAAATTTTTAACCAAATACATCAAGGGATCGGGAGAGAGTTTTCACCCAAATTCCCTTAACTTAAATCCAAACCAAAATATCATAACTTCAATATTCAAATTAACCCCAACAAAAATCTATTACACAACACCTATTCACTGAAGGGTCATCTCATGTACTTGTGTTCTTGGGCAACCCTAAATGGTGAAATATTAAATATTTCTTTTATCTGAACAAAGGATTGACATCGTCATTCTGAGCCCCTAATTATCAGTTTTAAAAAGCATAACATTAAATTTGCTTACCCTTGTTGAGGGACAAGGTGGGGTGCCTAACACCTTCCCCACCCGTATGCAGACCGCGAACCTAGAATCTCTATTTTCGAAGTGGTTTTTAATTTATTTTCAAATGGTTTTCTTTAATTCCCCTCAAAATTAAAGTGGCGACTCCTCACTTTTCCCACTTCGATAAGAATTCGTCCGGTGATCGCAAAACCCTTGCGACACTAGGGATAAGGGAGAAACACAAAGTAATGAAAATGATAGCTTGTGTGTGTATTGGAAGTTTGGAACTGCTAGTAGGCTGTAGGATTAGTTAATTTTAAAAATTCCTAACTTGAACGAAGAATGTTGGATTCCTGTGATCTTTATGTCTATAAAAATTTTAATGAATGCCCTAAAGCTTTGTAGTTTTGTGCCAGACCTAATTCCCTTATTAAGATGGTGTTTGAAGGCAACACTTTTTACTGCTCAAATCTGGAAACTAATCTGATGATTTCTAGAAGCTGGGTAATTAATTTTAAAAATTCATATCTTGTGCTACAAAACTTGAAATAAGGTGATTCTTGAACCCTTGGAAAGCTTAATGAATGCCCCAAAACTTTGTAGTTATGGCCGAGAATTGATTTTGTTGTCTATATAGTGACATTTCTACATTTCCTATTACTGCTTTGAATGTGATTGAAGTCTAGAACAAGTTACACATTTTTGTTCATAACTTAAAATGTAGACCTAATTTTGATATGATTCAAATTGGAGATTGAAATAGACATATGAACGTTGAATTTTGAAAAAGATGGCAATAAAACCCTATTTTTATGATTTTTAGTAGAATTTTAAATTTGCTACACTTGTTTTCCTGAATTGACTAGAAAATGCAATTGTGTGATATTAGTGATATTGATTATGAAATAGTTGCAAATAAAGGGGAAATTGGTAAGCATGTATTGATTGAATAAATTATATATAATATTAATAGTGTGTGTGCCTATTATGAGTCTAGAAATAGGTGGCATAAGGAAATTGACTAGTCAATAACTAAAATTGTGCACAATAACTTGGCTTATGCCATGATGAGGATACTTGTCACTTGAGTTGTCTAGACATTGTAATTGGGTTAAGGAAATAAATGAAAAAGGGTATGTGAAAAAAGTTATTCATGAAATGTAACACCCCTCACCCGTCTACAGTGTAGCCGAGCAAGGCGTGCTACATTCGGTGTCGGAGCACCCTATTTTATCTTACTTTATTCCTTTAATAATTTTGTTCTCGTTATATTTTAATATCAATTATTTTTCTAAGGAGAAACTAGCAGAGTTTCCCCTATTTTATTATCGTTTGGCGTATTTCACTATTTACCTATTTAAAAATCTCAACAATATTTTCCATACAATAATTCATCCATACTCATATCATCATTTCAAAAATCATTATATAGTTCAAATCCATACTCATTTGTACAAATTCATTCATGCTTATTACATATATTAAAATTCTCAATTTCATTAGTTTACATAATTTCCAAACAAATTGCATAAATTCAAAATTTACATGATATACAAATTAATTACATATGAACTAATCAATTTATTAATTTACATCACATAAATATTACTTATAAATTCTTAGTTTATATTACAACATACAAAATATTTATATTATACAAAATACATGACATGACTTATATGGGCCCTATCTACATGCATTGCTGAGGAGGTGACAACCTTATATACTTCTGACACTTCTGCAAATCCAAACTCCAAAATCCCAATCAAATGTCCACTAGGCTTTATCTTCAGTACCTGTACGAAAGAAACAAATCTATCGTGCTAAGCATTGCTGCTTAGTGGTGCAATAATGTAACAAGAAAATAATATACAAATAAAGAAAGAAATGGTTTAATACTTTTGTAATGCATTTGTAAAGCATATTTAAGTTATATCTGTCACACCTTACCCCTCTGTAAGGCATAACATGATCCCGTAGAATACCTAATGAACTACCGAACTTCACTTACCGATAATTCATCAAGTACACTACAAGGGATTTTAAAACCATTTTCTTAAATTTTGGAAGTGGTGAGCATTTTGGTATGAATTAAAATCATTTAATTGAAGTTTCAAAACTAGTTAAAACTTTTGCCCATTTTATTTTTCTGCAAATTTTATAAAAATTTCGGCAGAGTGCCGTCTGTATTTTGAGAAAACAGTTCTTCAAATACCTGAGAAAAACACTTTCAATAAATTTTTTTACAACTCCCAACCCAAATCAACTCAAAATTCTCAAATCAAACCACTTCACCATAATTCCACAATTTAATCCAAGTTTGTCATCTCAAAATATTTCATCATTTCATTCAATAAAGCTAATTTATATTCACAAGTTTAATTTACAGATATAAAATATAAAAATAATTTTATTACAATTTATTATACAACTGCTCAACTTTACATTGATACATAAAACATTATAATATTTAGATCAATTAACTATAAGGGTATAAATAAATACCCGCACAAAAAGGATCAGTAAAGTCCACTATCTCAGTAGCAGTTCACTCTGCTGTTTTCTCCTTGCCCTTATCTGCGACAGCAAAATAACCTATCACTGAGTATAAAAATACTCAGTGGTGCACAATAAAAATTTAAAACACAGTACATAAAACATTCCTTGACAAATTCACAATTTGAATATTTCATAATCACATTTCACAATTTATCAAAAATCATTATAGCACAATTTTGGTCAAATAATTTAATAAACACAGTGTTACCAATTCATACACAACTTAAGCCATGACACAAAATTTTCGATCAATGCCGTGTTGTACACCACGACAAAGCAATCTACAACCCCACTAATCGAAATCAATGAGGGAGGTGGCTAGCTAGCTAATGAGTACTCATCCGATCTACAACCTCAACTGGTAAACCAGAGAGGGAGGAAAATAATCGATCTCAACCCCATAAATGGAGGAGGAATAATAAGGCACTGTCATGCTAAGTGTGAATTAGAAATCCATTTCAAACATTTTATTTAAATATTGCATACAAAAATCAATTCAATTTCCAAAGTTACAATTTCATCACAAAGTGGCAACACAAAAGTTCTTAAACTCATAATGCGTACTAAATCAATTTTTCAAGGATAAAATGCTAAAATAGAGTTTATTGTGCACAAACCTGACGTGAATCGCCTCTAGGCCTTGACTCAGTCTCTCAGACTTTCCGAGCCTTTTTCAGCTGAAACACACAGTTTCATAGTGTTTTAGTACCATAACTTAGCATAAATCCAAAAATAAATTCAAATTCTCTTTTATCTAGCTTATATATGCTAAACTTGACGTTCTTTAAAATTTGTGTTTCGGGGTTACTATTCACTATACTATGTAAGTCAATTTGTTGACTTTTTAAGGCTTAATAGGTATGGGAATTCCAACTTCACCCACATACCACATTTTGGTCACCAATTTTGTTGGTTTTGGTTGTTTTCTCAAAACTTAGGTCTTTTAGACAAAATTGCAAATTTTTAGTTTTGGTGTCTTATGTTGCATTGTTCCATTGGTCATTTTGCTATTAGAATTGGGTTAAGTTTTCTTCATAGAAATTGTTCCTTATTGTCTTAAATTTATTCTCATTTTTGAATCACTCTATTTGGAGTTTTGTAGCTCAAGTTATAGCTATTTGAATCATGGCTGCCGGATTAGACTTAACCCAGATTTCTGGGCACCAAACTGGTTCTGGCAGTTTTAGGTCACCAAATTTGGGTGGCCAAATGACTTGGTTAAGGGCATAATTTCGGTTTGTATTCTTCATGAAAGTTTTAGGTCTATATCTCACCTTTCCACTGGTAAACTTTCAGGTTATTTAGACCTGCCTAGCCCAAGTTATAGCCAAATGAACTAACACTGTTCATTTGATCATTTTTGTACAGGTCAGATTGCCTAATTCGGATTTGGTCAACTTGTTCACTAGGTTTTGGTCACTTTTTGGGCATGATTCCTAAATGAACAATGTTCTCTTTTGTGTCTATTTTCATTCCCAATTGGCCTCACACCAATTAGACTTGTAAATTTTCAATTTTGGTACCTCAAAGGGACCTTGGTCCTGCTGCCTGCAACATGACCCTAAGCAACCCAAATTTGCATTTGGTTCCAAAACTTCTAACATAATCCAATTGGTCACAAATGATCATATCTCACCTCAAACCAAGTCCAACACACCATTTAACACATTTTCACATTTTTGTCTCCAAAACCCTAATTCACCTATTTGTTGCATTTAACTAATTAAACACATATACACATGCTTCTTTAACTCATTCAAGCTTACCTACTCTACTAATTCAATCAAAACACATGTATACACCCATCAAACCTTAGCTGGCCAAAATTCAACTTTGTCCCCTAACACTTGTTTTCATTTAATTTTAAGTTTATTTCCAAGTTCATGCAATCATAAACACTAGAATCAAACCAAAAAAATTCAAGTTGGGTCACTAACCTTAGTGCAGAATTTTCTTCCTCTTCAACTCCTTCCTTTTTTCTTTCTTTCTCCTTAACTCTTGTTTTCTAGTTGCCCAAACAAACTTTAATTATGGAACTTGCAATTTCTATGGCTGAAATTTAGTTTCTTTAAGCTCACAAAAGAGCTCTAATGGAGGAAAGTGAGGGTGAGGGAGAGAGAGGTATGGGACGGCACTTGAGGAAGACAATCTTCTTTTTTTTTCTATTTATTTTTCCATTAGTTCTTTAATTTATTTTCTGATTCTGAAATTTTCTTTTCTATGTCTTTATTTGACAGTTAGGTCAGGAGTCAGCTCTCGGGGTCAATTGATAAAATTGCCCCTCGCCGGTTCAACCCAGTTTGTAAATAATTCAATATTTCTTCCGGCTCCCTGACCTAGTTATTTAACTGGCTTAACAATTCTTTTTAGTGATTTTCTCTTTTCCACTGTGTTCACAATAGTCCTAAGGACCACAGCGTCACATTTTACAGTTCAAAATTTGAGTTTAAATTGACTTCACAATCCTTCTCGTGAAGGTCACCCATCGCTGTGACTCTCGGCTCTTTTAACTTCTTATGTTCTGTTTTTCTTATTTATACTTAACTAATTGGCAATTACTAATTATTTGTGTTCAGGGCTTATCTAGTTGTCTTAAGTATGGTTCTAATCCCCTTAATTGTTCGGACTGACACTGGTCACCCGAATAGTGAAATATACCAGGATATGCAAATAGGGGTGTTACAATTCTCTCCCCCTTAAAATAAATTTCGTCTCAAAATTTTACCTGGTATCAATCTCTGAACAGTTGTGGGTGCTATCTCCTCATGTCCTCCTCTCATTCCCAAGTAGCCTCCTGGCCCGAATGATGGTTCCACAGCACTTTCACTAACGGGATCTGCTTGTTCCGTAGTTACTTCACCTCATAAGCCAGAATCTCTATGGGTTCTTCTTCATATGTGAGGTCTGGATTCACTTCAATTTCTTCTATTGGTAATACATGAGATGGGTCTGATCTGTACCTCCTCAACATAGATACATGGAAGACATTATGTATCTTCTCTAACTCTGGAGGTAGTGCCAATCAATATGCCAAAGGACCCACTCTTTCCAGAACCTCATATGGCCCAATGAAATGAGGACTCAGTTTCCCCTTCCTGCCAAATCTCATAATCCTCTTCCATGGGGAAACCTTGAGGAATACTTTATCACCCACTGCATATTCAATATCCCTTCTCTTCATATCAACATAGGACTTCTGATGGTCTGATGTAGTCTTAAGGCGATCTCTGATCACCCTGATTTTCTCCTCAGTCTGCAGAACAATTTCAGGCCTAATCATCTTCCTTTCACCCACGTCATCCCAACACAACAGGGTTCTACATTTTCTACCATACAAAGCTTCATATGGAGGCATCCCAATGCTTGATTGGTAGCTATTATTGTAAGCAAACTCAATCAAAGGCAAGTGTGTGTCCCAACTGCCCTCAAACTCAATCACACAAGCCCGTAGCATGTCCTCCAAGATTTGAATTACCCTCTCAGATTAGCCATCTGTCTGTGGGTGGAATGCAGTACTGAAGTTCAATCTAGTTCCTAGGGCTCTCTAAAGACTACTCCAGAGTCCAAAAGTGAACCTAGGTTCTCTATCTGATACAATGGATACTGGCACTCCATGCAGTCTCATAATCTCATCAATGTACAACTTGGCCAATCTTTCTAAACTATAGTCCATTCAGACTGGTAGAAAATGAGCAGACTTTGTCAGTCTATCAAAAATGACCCATACTGCATCATGACTCTTCTGTGTCCTCAGAAGCCCCATCACAAAATTCATAGTTATTCTCTCCCATTTCCATTCTGGCACTGGTAGTGGATGTAACAACTCAATTGGTACTTGATGCTCTGCCTTCACTTGCTGACAAGTTAGGCATTTGGAAACAAATTCCGCCACATCTCTTTTCATACCCATCCACCAGTAATGCTCCTTTAGCCCTCTATTCTTTTTTATACCACCAGGGTGCATGGCAAAAGGAGACTCATGTGCTTCCTTCAAAATGATCTACCTTAAATCAACATCATTAGGAACATACATTTTGACCTAGTGTAGCAATAGACCATCATCTCTTATTGAGAATTCTGGTTTCTTGCCCTGCTGGACTTCTTCCAACAACCTCTGATACTTCTGATCATTCTAAGCAGCCATTCTAATCTGATCAATCAACAATGGCTGTACATGCCATGCAACTGCTGTCTGCCCCTCATCATTAATCTCTAAGCTGGCATGTAATGATCTCAACTCATGTACCATAGACAAAGGAGTAACCCATAGACTTGCCATAGTCTTACGACTTAAGGCGTCAGCCACAACATTAGCTTTTCCTGGCTAATAGTCTATCAGATAATCATAGTCTTTTATCAACTCTAACTATCTCCTCTGTCTCAAATTCAACTCTTTCTAGGTGCCCAAATACTTCAAACTCTTATGATCTGTGTAGATATAGCACTTCTCTCCATACAAATAATGTCTCCAGATCTTAAGAGCAAACACAATAGCTGCAAGCTCTAAGTTATGTTTCGGATAATTCCTCTCATGCGGTTTTAGCTGGCGTGATGCATAAGCAATAACATTTCGATCTTGCATCAACACACAGCCTAACCCATTGTGAGAAGCATCACTATAAACTGTATATTCTTTACCCGGTGTAGGTAAAGCTAAGACTGGAGCGTCAGTCAAACACCTCTTTAACTCATCAAAACTCTGTTGGCATTTATCCGTCCACTGAAATTTCACATCTTTTCGAAGTAGCTTAGTCAATGGAGATGCCAACATAGAAAATCCCTTCACAAATCGATGGTAGTATCCAGCTAAACCCAGAAAACGACGAATCTCCATGATATTTCTGGGTGGCTTCCAATTAAGGACAGCTTCTATCTTACTTGGATCTACCTTGATGCCTCTATCGATACTACATGCCCCAAAAAAGATATTTCTTTCAGCAAAAATTCACACTTCGATAATTTGGCATATAACTGTTTCTCCCTCAAAGTTTGCAGTACAATGCGTAGATGTCTATCATGCTTTTCTGTATTCCTCGAATAAACTAATATATCATCTATAAATACCACAATAAATTGGTCGAGGTATGGTCTGAAGATAGTGTTCATCAGATCCATAAAAGCAGTCGGAGCATTAGTTAACCTGAATGGCATGACCAAGAACTCATAATGGCCATAGCGGGTTCTAAAGTCAATTTTAAAAATACTTTGCTCTTGTACTTTTAGCTGATAATAACCTGATCTCAAGTCAATTTTGGAGAACACAGTTGCACCCCTCAACTAATCAAATAAGTCATCAATGCGGGGCAATGGGTATCTGTTCTTTATTGTCACCTTATTCAACTGCCAATAGTCAATGCATAACTAGAGAGTGACATCTTTCTTCTTTACAAACAACACTGGCGCTCCCCAAGTTGACACACTAGGGCGGATAAAGCCCTAGTCAAGCAGCTCTTGCAACTGCACTTTCAATTCTTTTAGTTCTGCTGGTGCCATTCTGTATGGCGTTATGGAGATTGGGTCCACACCAGGCATAACATCAATCTCAAACTGCACTTCTCTTTTTGGAGGTAATCCTGGCAATTCATCAAGAAATACATCCAGAAAGTCACATACTGTGGGGAAGTCTCTCAATGTTGGACTACCCACTTGGGTGTCTATCACATGCGCCAAGTACGCTTCACACCCCTTCCTAATCATTTTTCTTGCCAGTGCAGCTGAAATGATATTTGAAGGCAATAACTGCCTCTCCCCATGTATTACTACATCACCATACTGAGGGAGACCAAAAGTGACTGTCTTCAGTCTACAGTTAATCATTGCATGATGCCTGGCTAACCAATCCATGCCCAAGATAATGTCATAATCTCTGAAGGGCATTTCAATCAAATTAGATAGAAAAGTGTGTCCTTGGATCACCAAAGGACAATCCCTATATAGTCTATTTACCCTGACCTCCTGGCCTAATGGACTAGTTACTAGCACATCATAGTGCATTGGTACACACTGAATAGCAGTAGAACACATCACACTAGCACTAACATACGAATGTGTGGAGCCAGGATCAAACAACACATATACATCTTAGTCAAGGATGGAGAAAATACCAGCTACTACGTCTGATGTTTTAGCCTCCTCCCTCTGACGCATTGTATACACTCTGACTGGTGCGCTACTGGGTACTAGCTGGTTAATAGTGCTTTGACTTCCAGGAGTGTTACCAGGACCTCTACCTCTGCCTCTATCTCTACCAGTTGGTTGTGACCCTCTAGGTGTAGAGACTTAGGCTGATCCCTCAGATGTAGCAGAAGGTCTAGACCGGCGCGGACTAGTATAATCCTTAGCGAAATGTCCGCTCCCTCCACAGTTATAGCATGCACCTATGGCCTTGAAACACACCCCACTGTGTGTTCTACCACAGGTTTCACACTGCTGGACTGATAAAGATCCTCTAGAAGCTTTTTGGGTCTGCTGACCAGATCGGGGTGGTCTTTGGCTAGAGAATCTGCCTCTGCTTGATCTGCGAGAGCTGGATCCTCCAAACTATTTTCTCTTCCCTGAACCACTTTCAGGTGCTTGACCAGTAGTCTTTTCAGTCTTCTCTTTCTCTCGTGTGCCCTTTTTCACTGCCCTTTTTGATTCTATCCTTTCTAGTTCCAAGGCTTGTAAAATCAGCTCAAAAAAATTCTGGTGTCTGAATCCCACAACTTGCATCCTTAGATTCGGCCTTAACCCAGACTCAAACCTCTTACATCTGTCTCTGGGGGTGAAGACTAAGCTTCCAGCATAGTGGCTTAGCCTTGAAAAGTCCCGTTCATACTCTGCTATTGTTCTATCCCCTTACTTCAGACTCAAGAATTCTTATAATTTCATATCTACATATGCATCAGGAACCCATTTCTGCCTGAATTCCCTCAGGAAGTCTGTCCATGTCAGTACAGGTGGCTCAAGCAGGCTGTGGGGGATGGTCTTCCACCATTCATATGCATCCCCATGCAGTAGAGAAACAGAGTACTCGAACTTCAGCTCTTCTGCACACTTTAACTTTCTGAAAACACGTTCCATTCGCTCTAACCACTGTTCTGCCTCCAGTCGATCCATAATGCCCTTAAACTCGATGGCCCCAAATTTCATCAATTTTTCATATTGCTGAGCCGAGGGCTGTGGTTGTGCTACGGGTGCTTACATATGAGCTTGAGGTGGCACATTTCCCGCCATTTGTTGGAAAAACGTAGCCATTTGCTGTGCAAACTGAGCAGGAAACTACGGTGCTGGAGTAGGAGCTGGAGTGGCTGACCCACTCACGTTCTGGAGTGCTGCTGGGGCTTCCCCTTGAACCTCAGCCTCAACAGATTATTCCACGGAATGATCTCCTTCTTCCATTTTGTTTCCCCAAAATTTCTACTTCCTGAGATCAAACACAAGGAGGTTGATCTCCGTTAGTGCATATTCATGATGTAAATATGTCACATGTATTAATTAAAGACACTTGAGCAGTTGTACTTATCAAAGAAATATTCACATAAATAGTCAAAATTTATTACAAAACCATGCTCTGATACTACTAAAACATGTCATACCTTACCCCTCTGTAAGGCATAACATGATCCCGTAGAATACCTAATGAACTATCGAACTTCACCTACCGATAATTCATTAAGTACGCTAAAAGGGATTTTAAAACCATTTTCTTACATTTTGAAAGTGGTGAGCATTTTGGTAGGAATTAAAATCATTTAATTGAAGTTTTAAAACTAGTTAAAACTTTTGCCCATTTTATTTTTCCGCAAATTTTATAAAAATTTGGGCAGAGTGCCATCTGTATTTTGAGAAAACAGTTCTTCAAATACCTGAGAAAAACACTTCCAATAAATTTTTCCACAACTCCCAACCTAAATCAACTCAAAATTCTCAAATCAAATCACTTCAACATAATTCCACAATTTAATCCAAGTTTGTCATCACAAAATATTTCATCATTTCATTCAATAAAGCTAATTTACATTCACAAGTTTAATTTACAGATATAAAATACAAAAATAATATTATTACAATTTATTATACAACTGCTCAACTTTACATTGATACATAAAACATTACAATATTTACATCAATTAACTACAAGGGTATAAATAAATACCCGTACAAAAAGGATCAGTGAAGTCCACTATCTCAGTAGCAACTCACTCTGCTGTTTTCTCCTTGCCCTTATCTGCGACAACAAAATAAGCTATCGCTGAGTATAAAAATACTCAATGGTGCACAATAAAAATTTAAAACACAGTACATAATGCATTCCTTGACAAATTCACAACTTGAATATTTCATAATCACATTTCACAATTTATCAAAACTCATTATAGCACAATTTTGGTCAAATAATTTAATAAACATAGTATTGCCAATTCATACACAACTTAAACCATGACACAAAATTTCCGATCAATGCCATGTTGTACACCACAACAAAGCAATCTACAACCCCACTAATCGAAATCAATGAGGGAGGTGGCTAGCTAGCTAATGAGTACTCATTCGATATACAACCTCAACTGGTAAACCAGAGAGGGAGGAAAATAATCGATCTCAACCCCATAAATGGAGGAGGAATAACAAACACTATTCATTTGGTCATTTTTGTACAGGTCAGATTGCCTAATCCGGATTTGGTCAATTTGTTCAGTAGGTTTTGGTCACTTTTTGGGCATGATTCCTAAATGAACAATGTTCTATTTTGTGTTTATTTTCATTCCCAATTGGCCTCACACCAATTGGACTTGTAAATTTTCAATTTTGGTCCCTCAAAGGGACCTTGGTCCTGCTGCCTGCAGCATGACCCTAAGCAACCCGAATTTGCATTTGGTTCCAACACTTCTAACATACTCCAATTGGTCACAAATGACCATTTCTCACCTCAAACCAAGTCCAATACACCATTTAACACATTTCACATTTTTGTCTCCAAAACCCTAGATGCCAAACCCTAATTCACCTATTTGTTGCATTTAACTAATTAAACACATATACACATACTTCCTTAACTCATTCAAGCTTACCTACTCTACTAATTCAATCAAAACACATGTATACACCCATCAAACCCTAGCAGGCTGAAATTCAACTTTGTCCCCTAACACTTGTTTTCATTTCATTTTAAGTTTATTTCCAAGTTCATGCAATCATAAACACTAGAATCAAACCAAAAAAATTCAAGTTGGGTCACTAACCTTAATGCAGAATTTTCTTCCTCTTCAACTCCTTTCTTTCTTCTTTCTTTCTCCTTAACTCTTGTTTTCTAGTTGTCCAAACAAACTTTAATTATGGAACTTGCAATTTCTATGGCTGAAATTTAGTTTCTTCAAGCTCACAAAAGAGCTCTAATGGAGGAAAGTGAGGGTGAGGGAGAGAGAGGTATGGGACGGCACTTGAGGAAGACAATCTTCTTTTTTCTTTTTCTATTTATTTTTCCATTAGTTCTTTAATTTAATTTTTGATTCTGAAATTTTCTTTTCTTTGATTTTATTTGATAGTTAGGTCAGGAGTCAGCTCTCGGGGTCAATTGACTAAATTGCCCCTCGCCGGTTTAACCCGGTTCGCAAATAATTCAATATTTTTTCCAGCTCCCTGACCTAATTATTTGACTGGCTTAACAATTCTTTTTCGTGATTTTCTCTTTTCCACTATGTTCGCAATAGTCATAAGGACCGCAGCATCACATTTTACGGTTCAAAATTTGAGTTTAAATCGACTTCGCAATCCTTCCCAAGAAGGTCACCCATCGCTGTGACTCTCGGCTCATTTAACTTCTTATATTTTGTTTTTCTTATTTATACTTAACTAATTGGTAATTACTAATTATTTGTGTTCAGGGCTTATCTAGTTATCTTAAATATGGTTCTAATCCCCTTAATTGTCCGAACCGATACCAGTCACTAGAATAGTGAAATATACCAGGCTATGCAAATAGGGGTGTTACAATATCTCTTTTTTAAATCTTTTTATCATTTCATTCAATACTTTCTAGATTATCGCAGATTATTTCATAATAATTAAATTTTAATATCGTTTCAATTCTTTTCAATTCTTTCTACTAAATAACTAATCTAATTTATTTTAAGTATTCTTACTCATTTATTTAATTGCTAATATTTTCTGTTGCTAATATTCTTAACTTATTTCAATAAATTTCACTGCCCAAGTAACCTATGACAGGCTGACTAAACTGGATAACAGGTCATTGGCATTGGACACCGCAGTGCCTCAGGCCGTTATACCATGGGACGCGGAACGTCAACCACGTATGCAATCAGTATGGCTAAAAAGCCATGATAATATATAATTGGCATAAAAGCCATGAGTGCGGGCATAAAGCCATGAATACGGGCATAAAGCCATGAATACAGGCATAAAGCCTTATGCAGTACTGCTAAAATAATACCCTATTGGCATGCCAATCTATCCAATCTAACATACGTGTCTAGGCAATACATGGGCATATAGTATCATTAAATATTAATATATTATGTTTTATGACTTCATTATTTCATGACAAATTCCAATTATAATTTATACATTCATTTGATCATTCATATGATCGCAATTCACATCAATTATCCTTCTATACCATTGTACTCAAAGTATTAGTCCTTTCTACAATAATGAGAACTAATGTCTCATTCATACATTAATATGATTCATTTATTCATTCATTATGTCATTCATATTGATCACAATTTATAACAATAATTTTCATGTGTAATTGTACTCAAAGCATTTTTCCTTATCATTTCTCCAATAATGAGAACTAAAGTCTCATTCATATATTCATTTATTCATTACAATATGCATATAAATTATCATTCATATTTCAAGTAATCCATGAACATTGCATGGATCTCAAATTTAACTAAAATTTCCTTAAATCCTACAGTCACTCAACTTCAAGAATTTAAATTCATTAATCACATTATCTATATTAACCATCCTAATAGTTTTTCTAATTTAGTATATCATTTCCTATATCATTGGGGTTACTATTCACTTGATCATTTCCCTTCAAAGGTTGACTTTCTCATACATAATAGTTACCTAAGTTCTAACCACATGAAATTACCACATTTTGGTTCATAAAAGTGTTGGCATTGGTTGCCAATCAATACTTCTAACCAATAGAAAATAAATAAAAAATTTCAGTTTTGGGTACTAGAGTTCACTGTTCTATTAGGCAATTCTACAGTGAGAATTTGGCCAAATTTCCTTAATCAAAGTTGTTCCTTATTGTGTTTAGTTCAATTTTCCTTTTTGAATCACTCTATTTGGAGTTTTGTAGCTCAAGTTATGGCCATTTTACCATAACTAGCCGAATTAACCTGTACCCAGAATTTCTGAGCAGAATTGGTTTTGCTAGATTTGGTATCTTGAATTTAGTGGACAATTCCATTAAGTTATGGTCAAAATTTGGAGTTCTATTCTTCATGAAAGTTGTTCTAAATTGCCTAAGCTTTCTATTGATATAAAAGTCAGGTCAATTGGACTTTTCTACACTGAGTTATGAGCAAATGAACAAACACTGTTTATTTGGTCACTTTTACCAGGTCCAGAATTTGTTACCCGAATTTGGTAAATTTTTAGGGTATCCAAAGTTTATTTTCTGGGCAAGGTTTCTTCATCAAAGTTGTGTCATTATGTGTCTAGTTTCATCTCCAATTAGCTTTGCACCAATTGGAGTTACACAAGTCAAATTAGGGCTACCCAAACACATTGGACTCAAGGTCTAGAAATTCTATCACAATTGGGCAACATACCATTTCAATTCCAATGCCACAATGGTCTCCAATTTATGGTCAAAATTTATCAAATTATCATTAATTGACCATTAGAACTTCAATTAAACATCTAAGCATTAAATCCTCAATTTAATCTGTAAACCCTAACCCTAACAATCCATCACTTCATCTAACATACACAAATCAACATCTAACTCTAATATAATTATCAAACTTCATTTCCAAGCAATTTAATTCAATCAAATCAACAATTCTCAACCTTCCTCTGTGGCTGCTAAAAATTAGAATGTTCCTAACATGCATATTTTCTTGAAATTTTCTCCATTTTCTAACTTAACTCAAAGTTCAAATCAAAAATATAAAGAGAGAAGTAAGAGATTTAACACTAACCTTAACTGAGTTAACTCCAAGAATTTTAATTCTTCTATTTCTCCCTTTCTTTTTACTCCCAAGCTCTTAATTTAGGTTAGATAATAGGTTTTAATGAAGATGGCTAGGAAAATAGAGTGAGTTTTCAAGGGAGAATGAAGCTTAGAAGAATGGCTATGGAGGAATAGTGGAAGAAAGAGTTTCGGCCAAATTAGAGGTGGAAGAAGAGTTCAAATTTCTTTTCCTCATTTAACTCTTTTTAATTTAGTTTATAATTATTTGTTATAATTTGATTGGTTAAGGACATTTTAATTACCTCATGCCTACATCATGCTTGTGTAATAATTGAGTTTAATTTCATTTTCTTTTCTTTCCTTCTCTACTTATTTTTAATTAATTTTTCATCAATATTTATTCATATTTTTTGACATAATTCTCACTTACTTGAATGGACAAGTTGGTCAAAAATTGTCTCTGAAGGCGAAATGACTAAAATGCCCTCTATTTGGCTTAAGAAGCCAAAATTGTCTGTACCGATCTTAAAAATTCTCCTAACCTTTTCTTGGCATTCTGATGCTACCTAGGGCACCGTAACTCTTCTTTGACGTCCCAGAAATTATTTCACGGAATTTCCCTCGGGTATAGGGTTACTAGCTATGAAGATAGCAACTTCCCATTAGTGTCACTCATCACCGGGGCACCGGCTCATTTAACTTCATTGTATTTTATTTCTAAAATTTTTTCTTAATTTTTCTTACACTTATTTGAATTATTTATGACTCTTCACTATAGTCTAATTATAGTTCCAGACATTCTGGCTGTCCGGACAGACGTTAGTCACTGGAACAGTAGAACATACGGAACTACTTAAAGTGAGGGCGTTACATTAAATGCTATGCACCTTGATTTTAATTGTTGTTAATATGAACATTTCAAAAATTTATGTAATTAAAAGCTATTTTATGTCATGTTAAAATTGTATAAGATTGCACATTGTACTAATGAAATAAAATTTTTAGAAACATATCTCATGAGATTATGCATGATTTGCTCACATACATGTTGCATGACATAATATCATTAAGTTATAGCACCACTAAGCAAATTTGCTTAGCGGAGAGTTGTTTGAACTTTTCGTAGGTAATAAAAGTAAGGATAAAGAGCTGGCATAGGAGTAAAGGCAAATGGGTGACGTTTTGCTCAAGACTTGAGAAGACACCATATTATTTTGTACACATTAAGAGATTACATTGTATTAGGCAATTATGTTATGAAATGTAATCCTTTAATGTGTAACTATTTAAATTCTACAAACTACATAGATGTTGAAATAAGCCTTGTATTTTGTAAATGCTTTCATTTGTATATATCGTAAATTTCCAAGTATGAAAATTTATCTTCTAATTGATGAGATATTGTATAAATTATGGTTATTGTGAGATGGGTTGTGAATGAAATCACATAAGTTTCATGTGTGTCTTAGAGTAAAATAATAAATGTTGATAGGTATTTTAATAGGTTACTCCAAAATTTTAAGGGAAACTTTGTCGGATTTCTGCCTTGAATTTAATAATAAATTTCATTATTTGAGAAATTCCAAATAGATGGAAAACTTATAAATTTTATTTTTTTATGACTTAAATAGATTTGAAATTTCTAAATCTTTCACTGTTTTTCCCTAATATGAAGCTTAATTAGAAATAAGGAAATCAAGATTTGTCGGAGGGATTGTTAACCCTTGAGATATACTCTTGGGTGTGTCTTTGGGGCATGTGCACTGTTGCAAGGTAATTTGCGGTCGCCTCGACGAAGCTCTTCACCCAAGTGGGAAAAGTGAGGAGTCACCACTTTAATTTTGAGGGAAATTAAAGAAAACCATTTGTGAAGGTGAATTAAAAAGCAACCACTTCGAAAACAGAGATTCTAGGTTCGGGGTCGGTATACGGGTGAGGAAGGTGTTAGGCACCCCACCTCGTCCCTCAACGAGGGTAAACAAATTTAATGTTATGCTCTTCATAAGTTAAAAAGGTAATTAAAGGGTCGGGATAGTGATAATGTTAATCCTTTGTTCGACATAAAGGAATATTTGATATTTCACTTATTTTGGGTTGCCCAAGAACACGAGTTCACGAGATGGCCCTTTAGTGAATAGGTATCGAGAAAAGTTATCTTGTGTATTGGAGTTGTGTTATTTTAATTTGGATTTTGTTAAGAGAGCTCAGATAAGAAGTTTCTACCAATCTCTAGGTATGTTTTTAGATTTTTAAGCGGGAGATTTCGGATAAGAACTCTCCTCCGATCTCCTCAAATTTTATTAAGGTTTTAGCTGAGAATTGGGTAAGAACTCTCCCTCGATTTCTTAAAGCATTTGGTTTAAAGTTTTTTTAGTGGAGGATCTCGGATAAGAACTCTCCTCCAATTTTCTTGTTTTTATTTAAATGAGAATCAGGTAAGAACTCTCCCCCTATCTCTTAAAGTCTTCAGTTTAAAATTTTAAGTGAAGGATCTCGAATAAGAACTCTCCTCCGATCTCCATGTTTTATTTAAATGAGAATCAGGTAAGAACTCTCCCCCGATCTCTTAGAGTGTTTGGTTTAAAATTTTAAGCGAAGGATCTCAGATAAGAACTCTCCTCCGATCTCCATGTTTTATTTAAATGAGAATCAGGTAAGAACTCTCCCCCGATCTCTTAGAGTGTTTGGTTTAAAATTTTAAGCGAAGGATCTCGGATAAGAACTCTCCTCTGATCTCCATGTTTTATTTAAATGAGAATCAGGTAAGAACTCTCCCCCGATCTCTTAGAGTGTTCGTTATGATCGCATATCGTAAGGACCTTGGACTAAGGATTCTGGCACCTGAAGGCGCCAGAAACCCGCACAAAGCTTTTCTTAACCCACTGATGCCTTATAACTAGAGGGTGGATACAAGACCGAACTTTTCGCCGATCTCCTATGCGATCGCCTTGTCAGAACTCTTTGGCTGGCGATATCCGATCTCTTTTGGTTACTAGTTCGGGACCCGATCTTATCTCGATTCCCACTCTATTATGTTATCTCCTGGGCTCATTTCGTAGCCCGACCTTGTAACTTATTCCTCTGACCTACTATTCGACCTTTTATTATTTTTATTTGTTCGAAAAAAAACTTTCACGTTAAGATACTTCTACCAATATCTTTTAAGTTACCTACGAGTTGCCCACAACCAGGACACCTACTTTCGAAGGAAATGAAAACTAAGAAGAAATAAATAAAGTTTACGAGTGAATAAAAGAAGTAGACTTAGGAAATAACTATCGGCCTGAATAATCTACGTTGGGATTTTTAATGTGATTGA
Source organism: Hevea brasiliensis (assembly GCF_030052815.1). NCBI lineage: Eukaryota > Viridiplantae > Streptophyta > Magnoliopsida > Malpighiales > Euphorbiaceae > Hevea > Hevea brasiliensis. The sequence continues at coordinate 86,909,430 of NC_079493.1, read as the reverse complement.
ACATAATGGAAATTTCAAGAATAAAAACAGATAAAATGAAACACGAGCATTCGGCAAAATGACAGTCTAGACACTTACCTGTGGGAGGTTGAGGCTATTGAGCTGACTCTGGTATCCACAAGCCTTGTGGAGATGGAAACCGACGGCCAAAAGACTAAAACTTACCCGACGTAGCAGGAACCAGGTCGGAATGAAGTTGAATGAGGAGAATAATATACCAATATCGAGGAGGTGGGAATGAAACTGAGTAAAGAAAATGGCCCTTCGGAGCGATGAACAGGCACTGAAAATGGAGATTTCAGGGTTCAGAACTCCTTCGATGAAGATACTTAAGAAAACTGGTTTCTAAAGTTTCTTAAAAGCTTAGAATGACAAAGTAGCAAGCTTGAATTAAATTTCAGAGCCTTTCTACTATAATCACCACCACCTTTTTCGTCCGTCCCTTCTCCTGTATTGTATGTAGGTATTTATAGGGAATGGGTGCTCCTAATTAAGGGTCAGGATCTCTCCTAGGGAGACGGAGGGTTTGGATTCAAAAAGACATAATTCGATGTCTGAGAATTAAAGAGAATTAAAATGGACGGCCGGGATCCTATTCAGAATATCTGTCCTTTCTCTTTTTAATCCAACGGCTCATGCTCTTGCCTTACAATATGGATCTGAGGGCTGGGAATGAAAAGCGCCAAACCTGTCGTCTGCTTTTGATCCAAGGGCTCCGAGTTCGTCCTTACAAATATGATCAACGGTGGAGATTGAGATGTACAGGACTGCCATAACTGTTTTGGCGTCTGTCAGCAATGTGGGCGATTCTACAAATGAGGCGTGCGGTGAAGATTTGATCAAACCTGCAACGCTTTAACTAACTCGGCTCTGATTATAAAGAGAGTTATTAGAAGTCATTTTATCCTCTTCATGCTTTTCGATCTCTATTCCTTCCGATCTCTCTATTATGACCCTCTTCTTTTCTGATCTTTTTCATATTGGGTCCCTCATCGCTTCCTGATCTCTCCCATTCTAGATTTTTCCTCTTTATCTGACTTGCCTTAATCAAAGCAATTAATTCTTTTGTTACCGATGCATCCGCTTCGGCTTTTGTATGTAATAAATGCTCAGGCCCTATATATATGCACCAGTGAGAAAGTTCCTTCACACTTCACTTCTCCTCCTACCATTTCTCCATTTCTCTTATTCCAACTTCTCCGATAACAATTCTAACTATGGTGACTGCTTTTGATCTTTTTCTGACTGTTTTCTTTGCCCTTCGCCTAAAAATTTACGATCTCGGTGATCAGAGAACCATGAGGACAACATCTGATGACAGTGAGGGAACCAAACTAATTTACAGATCAAGATCGAAAGTGAAGGTCGTGCCGATCTCGAATCGGTCTACCGATATAATCGATGAACCGATCTCGGGTGAGAGGACTGCTAATTTCAATCTTAATGTTGGTGACTGCCTCTTGAAGTTCATTTGGCCCCTCACCACATCGGGAGTCCGGACTGCAGCTCGGTTCTAGTCGATGACATCGACGATGACTCCTCTCACCATCATGAGAGTCATAGTCACCCTATCTGAGCTGTACATCTATCCAATACTTGTGGCCGGCTTTCTGATCAAACACATCTTTTGATTCAACCACAAGACTAGGCTTTGACATAGGCCACTACTAGGCAAGATGTAGTGCTGATCTTTAGAGATCTCCCAAATAATATAATCCAATCTTTTGAAATCGCCCAACTGATGTAATCCAATCTTTTGATATCGCCTAACTGATGTAATCCGATCTTTTGAAATGAAATGAAATTTTATTTAAACATCTTGTTTCATTATTGCACTATTTATTTTTCAATCTCTGATAAGTGATCTGATCTGATCACTATTTGTCGATCCCTGAGTTTGAAAATTGACTTTAGTAAGCCGATCTCATTAGTTTGAATTTTTATTATGTTTCTAGAATCTTCTTGCGACGTGTCGAGGAAGCAAACTGATTCCACTAATCGATGCGTCACTTGGGACTTCGCGAGCATTTAATGCCCAGACGGGTATAAATAGGGGTGAAGTGAGTCAGTCATTTCCTCATGTCATTTTCAAAACTTTCCTTAGCACTCTCAACATTTCCTCTCGCGTTCTCAAGTTTCCTGGCACTGATCACATTCCGGTAAGGTCTTTGATTCTCTTCTCGGTTAATTTCTTTTGTTTTCTGTGAAAATGAGTGGTGCCGAGGGTCAGAGAGCTGCTAGTCTGCCTTCCATTTACATGTCATGGACATCAGACGAAGTTGAGGTAATTAGGCCAAGTGGGAAACCTGAACCTTCTGCAACCTCCGTCCCAGATCGCGGTCGAGTGGCTCAATCCAAACGGGCCTCTACTTCGGGGAAAGAAAATCTTCCCATGGATGAGTCGCCATCGATTCTCCAGGAAACCGATTTGTAGTCCATTAGTCAAGAGTACAACTTTCGAACTGACTCTTACGAGCTTATCAGATGCCATGGTGATCTCTGTGTCGATCACATCTTTGAAGAAAATGACGCGATCATGGTGTATGAAGAGCAATTAAAAGTCAGGCTTCAGTTCCTGCTTGACGACTTCTTTAAGGCCGTTCTGAAGTTCCACCATGTATGCATAGCCCAAGTGCATCCGAACTCATGGCAGATTCTGGTGGCTTTTAGAGGCTTATGCCGAGCCAAGAAGCTCAAGCCTACAGCGAAGGTTTTTGTTGAGTTGCATAGACTTTCTCGCCAAAAAGACGATGAGTACTGGTTCTTCCAAGCCAAGCCGCACTGTGGGCTTTTTACCGACCTCCCTTCTTCGCTGAAGAACTGGAAGAATCGATTCTTTATATTGAGGAACAAGAACCCGAATGGCTTCGAAGGTTTCCCATGCAGCTGGCAATACTTGGTCCCCTCGAATCCAAAGAATATCACTTTGAATAGAGACGAGGAAGCCATGGTAAAGGAATTGAAGGGGCAAGCAGCCACCCAAAAGTATTCTTGCCCATATGCCGTAATGGCCGAACTAAGGTGGTGGCTTACGAGGGTGATCGCCAATGAAGATTATGAACTACAGCTCTCTGACCTCGGACTCAAGATCTGTATAACCTAAACCTTTAGCCTCCTGACTCAGGTGATCTCACTAACTTGTTTTTCCGTGCAGGAATGGCTAGAGGCGAAAGCGCAAAGGAGAGCCGTAAGCAAAAAAGAGGTCTCCCAGAAGGTGCGAGAAATGAAGATCGCCACGGCATACCAGATACCAAGGCGAGATTCGGGAGAAGTGCTAGGCTCTTCGTCCCGACGTTTAGAACAACCGATCCCAGAGGTGGAGATCGCTCCTTCCCCTCCTCAACAGGAAGAACCGCCACCTCCGCCTGTTTCCTCAAGTGCCGAGGGAGGATATTCTCAACCTGCTATAAGGCCCCTTTCTCGTGGTGCCCAGGTCCTCATTCACTCTCTTAAGAAGAACCACTCAGTTTGGGGGAAGTCGGGCTTGGCCAAAGTTCCGGGTGCCACCATATGCCTTCAAGATGATTGGAACAGGCTGTCCCCGGATAGCCTTGATAATCTCTTGGCTCAGACGATGAGCTTGAGTGTGGAGAGCCTGGTGAACCAACACACAATTAGGGAAAAGGCTTACCTCCTGAGGCAAGAAATTCTGAAGACGGTCCAAGATGCTGCTTCCGCCTGAGCGTAAATTTCGTCCGCTCAAAACTATATCACCGAGATTGAGGGTCGGACAAAATCTTATGAGGACAAGATAGCCGAATTGGAGCGTGAACTAGAAGAAGCTCGAGCCTGCCGAACTACCGATGTCACTTGCCTTACTGAGGAGCTCAAAGTGAAAGAAGAGGAGGCCGTGACAAGGGAAGCTGGTGCTTATGTGAATGCACATAACGATCTTCTGGCCGAGCTTGAAAGGCGTTATCCTGGGGAAGACTTCTCCTGGATGGTTGATCTTGCTCCTAGAGATGAAGAGGGTAGCGAGGAGGAGCCCGAGAGAGAGAGAGAGAAAATGAGAGAAATGACGATGTACCTGGAGAACAGGCTGGGGGAGACCCTCCAGCCGAATGACTTGTAAATTTTATTTTGAGATGCAATGAAGTCCTTTTTGTTCAATTTCTTAATGAGATTGGAAAGTGTCCAAATTGCATGAGTACTTAATTGGTTTGAAATTGTTGGACAGTAAACTTAAAAGCAACCATTAACCTAAGTATAAAAGATCGAAAAAACATTATACATAAGCTTGAGATCGGACTAAGCCACGACCAAACACCGGGTAAGACTTTAAAACATTGGAATTGGAAAGATTGGACATTGATTTGAATTCTAAAGATTGGGATCGTCATTAGACTGGATAGAGACCTTAACTTCACTTTAATACCTAAGGCATTCAAGTGAGAACCAAATCCTGACATCAGCCAAATGAAGTTTCATAATATTTGTAAGAAGAGATCGGAAGCGAGACTGGATGGTCCGGAGATCCATTTTTTATTTGAAACCTTTTGATAAGAGATCGGAAAACTATTAACTAAATATGGGATCGATTTATTTCATGGTCAAGCAATCGGTGAGTTCGAAAAAGTCATTTATGATCGAAGGACATCAGCTGAGAACAGATGATGAAGTCGATTTTAAAGTCCTTTAACTTCGGAGGTCGGCCAAAATATGGTGTCGACATGCACACTACTCTAGCTGCGGATAGGATTTGGGTATTACAATTTATATGTGATATAAATTATGAGGTAGGTGAATTATTTTAGCTAATATGATTTATGAAGCCATGAGAGAAAAGTGCTTAATGGTTTAGCAGCTTGGTGGAGAAATGACATGAGATGCCAAGTGGCACTATGAGATGGTGACAAATCATCTAATTGATTAAATGATAAGAATACACTTATAAAGGTTGTCTTCTTAGTGGAGAACATCTAATCTTCACTAACTATGTTTAGAGATTAGAAATCTCTAAATTTTAGAGAATTCGACCTACTTTAAGGGTATGGGAATTCCTAAAGTATATAATAAGCCATCTTCCACTTCTATTTGGTGGAATCTTTATGCAATAAAGTTTTCTCTTCATTTTTCCTCTCTAGCTAAAAAGTTTTTCTCTACCCTTTATTCGTGTAATTGATTCAAGAGATGTTAGAAGTGTTTTACTATTGAATCAAAGTTAGAGAAGTTTCTTCTCTAATTAGCCAAAAAGGAAAACCTGTAACACCCTCCCGGTAACCACTCCGTACATCCTACTGTTCCGGTGACCGGTGTCGGTCCGGACAGCTAGAACGTCCGGAAAAATATTTAAACTAAAGTCAGGAACCATAATTAACTCAAATATTAATAAGAAACACTTAGTAAAAATTTTAGAAATAAAATACAACCAAGCAAAACGAGCCGGTGCCCAAGCGATGGGTAACCGGAGGGAAGTTGCGGTTCTCGCAACGAGGAGCCCTAGACCCGGGGGAAAAAATTATAAAATAATTTTTGGGACTCCAGAGAAGGGTAATTGAGGTTCCCATGGCATTAGAATGCCAAGAAAATACCTAGAAAAATTTTTCAATTGGTACAGCCGATTTTGACCCGTTAAGCCAAACGGAGGGCATTTTGGTCATTTCGCCTTCAGAGACGATTTTTGGCCGACTTGTCCAGTTAAGTAAATAAATCATATGACATAAAATATAAATAAATATTGGTAAAAATTTAATTAGAAATGAGTTAAAGAATGAAGAAAGAAAAAGAAGAAAAGAAAATAGAAATTAATGAGATTTATGACATAGGATGACCTAATTAAAAAGCTTCCCACCACTTTAAATTTGACAAGTCAATTTATAAGAGATAAAAGGGACAAAAATAAACTAAAAATCAGCTCATCTTCCTTTTTCTTCATGTTGGCCGAACCTCCTCCCCTAGCCATCCTCCATTGATGAGCTTAGCAAGCTCATGAAGCCCTAAAAATTCCCACCATATTTCCTCAAGTTCTCAACACAAAAATTTATTCTAGAAGTTTGCTAAGGTGTTTGGGAGCAAAAGAGAAAAGAGAAATCAAAGTTGGGAAGCTTGGAAACTCTTAAAGTTGAGGTTAGTGCTACACTTTTGTTCTCACTCTTTTAATTTTAGTTAAAACATCATTTTGAGCTAAGAGATTTTAAGAAATTGAAATAAATTACATGTGTTAAGGGTACCTTCAAATTTCGGCAGCCCTATGGGAGATTGAGTTTGATTGTTTAATAAACTTAGAGTGGTTGGAAATCATGGTTAAGGTATTAATATGCATGGAGATTGAACTAAGTATGTTAATCAAGGTTTATGAGTAATTGGTTTGGACATTAGGGTTTGGAAAGGTGAAATTGTGACTTAGCTTAGGAAATTATTAGAGGACATTTTAATGGTCAATTAGTGACCATTTTAGGTAAGTTAACCATTAAATGAACTGAAAAATGATAGGGCAAAGTCAAGGTATAAACTGACCTAGGACAGCAGCATAGGGACTGAAAATTCAGTCCCTTTGTACTGCCATAACTTGGGCTGTGTTAGTCCAATTAGTGTTTGGCCAATTGGACATGAAACTAGGCTTATAATGGCACATTTTTGCTAAAGAAACCATGCCCAAAAGACCAAAGCAAGAGGACCAAAACTTGGCCCCAATCCGGATACCCTGCACTGAATTCTGCAGAATTGACCAAATGAACAGTAACTGTTCATTTGGCCATAACGCACTGTAGATTTGGTAAATTGGCCTGAAATTCTTACAGCAACAAGTTAAGACATAGACAAACAACTTTCATGAAGGAACCTACCCCAAATTATGGCCAGAACCCATCCAACCAAGTGACTCTAGTTACTGTTCATGCACTGTAGATATGGTAATTTTCTGCAGAATACACATTCGGCCAGCTTGGGTCTTTGGACCATATCTAGAGCTACAAAACTCCAAATGGAGTGGTTCAAAAAAGGAAATTTAACTAGACAAAATAAGGAACAACTTTCATGTTTTACATTTCTTCAAATTCCCACAGTAACAGTGTCCAATGGAACAGTGAAGTTGACTCACAAAAACTGAAAATTCTGCTTGTGTTGAGTTACACTTTGAAATGGTATTAACACTTAATGCCAACAAGTTTTAAACACTAAATGTGGTATATTGGGAGTGCCAAAGTCAATGTACATATTTGCTATCAAAAAGTCAACATTTTAGTTGACCATAGAGGTGAATAGTAACACCAAAACTTGAAATTCAAAGATTGAAGAATTTAAAAGTTTCAATTGCCCTAGTATACCTAACAAGATTGGTTTGGATACTTTGGCATGCCAATAGGGTTCAGTTAGCAGTACTGCACATGGCAATATGCCATTCCATGATTTTATGGCTTTTAGCCATTCTGACTTTGCATTGAGACTTGGCCTTGTGCCTGAGATTATTCTGACTTAGTAGTCGTTGCACACCGGGTGATGCATATGCGACCGATGGTGTGACGGCCCGAGGTACTAGATACCCAGTGCCAGTTTACCCGTTATCCAGTCCAGTCGTCTAGTGTAGGTTACTTGGGCAACCGAATGAATGAAAATGAGCAATGTAGAAGAAATAAATGAATGGATACACAAATGCATGACAAACAAAACATGTACATGCAATACATATTTATATCTGTTATTTCTTGTTATTTTATTATTGCACCACTAAGCATTATTGCTTAGCGCGTTGCTCTTGCCACGCGTAGAGTCTTGGAGATACCGATCGTGAGCCCAGTAGACCACAGTCTGGGTGAGTCCATCCGGCAGTTCTGCTCAGTGTCCGTGTCACCTCACTACCTGCAGTGCATTGGTAGGGCACTAGGTGTCATTTTGTCATTTTCATATTTTGTAGCAGATTTTTACTTTCTCATATGTATTTGAACTCATGTAATATATTTTGATGTTCATGTAAATAATGAAAGTTATGACTATGAATGCAAAATTTGAGCATGTGTTTATCGCTTGTATATGAGAAATGGATGTTTGAGAAATGAAAAGATTATTGAGAATTGAAATTGAGAAATATTGCTGAGAGTTTGGATATTGCAGTTTGAGATGATGGAATAAAAATATTGGAAGTGTTTTTAACAGGTTCCGAAGAACGATTTTCTCCATTTTTAGCCGGTACTCCGCCGGATTTTCTTTAAAATTTTCGGAACCTTAAATGAATGATACTTTTGATAAATGGTTTAAATAAATTGTATTTCATAAATTATATACAAAAACATGATATAAATTAATTGAGGAATATTAGAGTGTGCCGGTACACCGTGTGGCATTACTTACTCGGGTATACTGTACACGAGTAAGGGGTGTCACAAAACCAATTTACCCATCCTTCTCTTGTGTTGCTTAACCGAAGCAAAGGAGACCACAAGGAGAATCTGATTTGAAAGTTGGACTGCTTTTGATCATGTGTTCATGTGGACGAGCGAGAGGACCAACGTTAGGAGGTCTTAGCTACTTGGATTGATGGTGGATATTGATTCAGTGCCTATTTGAGTAAAATCCCTAAAACCTTAGTTTAGGTTTTTCCCTTCTCTATGCTAAAACCTTCAATTGAGTCAAGGGTGGTGAAGGATTTTTTTTTTTTTTGGGCTTTTGAGCATTGTGAATGCTATGAGCAATGAGTATGATTGAGTTAATCTATGGTGGTGATTTAATCGAAGTCCTTCACTTTTTCCTTCATTTCTTCACTCCATGGGTTTTACATGTTTGGGTGAGTTTGAGAATGTGAGACAAGTTTATGAATGAGGAAGGTATAAGCTGAAGGAGAACGTGTTAGAAGTATGCCCTAGAGTATATCATTGTATTATATTATGTAAACATTTATTTCTCGTTAATGGCAAGATATTATTTTCTTTTAAATTTGAATGATTTGAATTTAATTGAAAATGTCCTTTAATATCTTGTTAGATGTTCTATTCTTAAGTTGTTAAGAATATGAGTTACAGAACATTCTAGCACAAGTATTATAAATTTGGCTCACAATTTAGGATACTTTATTAGGCATGACTTATTCGAAAAGATTGTCACTTATGTTTGTTTCCATGGATTAGTATGAGATAATAATGGGATGGAATGGTGAGTCTTATGCCATATAACAAACAAAGTAGGCACTTATATGATAAGTAGGCCGAACCATTGACACCAGATGACTTGTACATAGAGTTTATTCTTGTCAATACAAAGTCATCTAGATCATAATAGTGCATATAATCCCTTGACCTGAGATAAATAGTTATCTTGTATATAGGTGGTTTGAGTTTGATACTGCTTTCATACTTGTACTATGTATGGGTCTATTGGCATGTAACACTCCTCACCCATCTACAGTGTAGCCGAGCAAGGCGTGTTACACTCGGTGCCAGAGCACCCTATCTTATCTTACTTTATTCCCTTAATAATTTGTTTTTATTATATTTTAAAAATAAATTATATTTCTAAAGGAGAAACTAATGGAGTTTTCCCTATTTTATTTTCAGTTGGCGTGTTTTACTATTCACTTGCATGAAATTTTCAATAATATTTTACAATAAAAATCTCATCCATATTTATCACAATCATCTCATCATTTCAAATATCATTATGTGTTTCATTTCCCTATTCATTTTCATACAAATTCATTCATGCTCAATTCATATACAAAAATTCTCAATCTTCATTAATTTACATGATTTACAAACTAATTACATAAATTTATAATTTACAAGATATATAAATTAATTACATATAAAACAACTAATTTATTAATTTACATTACATACATATTAAATACATTTTCATAACTTACATTACATTAAAACATTATAACTATTTATAAAATACAAAATATATTAGTATGACCTATATGGGTTCTATCTACATGTATTGCTGAGGAGGTGACAACCTTGGACACTTCTGCAGATTCGGACTCTAAAATTCCAGTCTAATACCCACTGGACTTTATCTTCAGTACCTACGCGAGGAAACAATCTATCGCGCTAAGCATTTCTGCTTAATGGTGCAATAATATAACAAGAAATAATATATAAATAAAGATAAAAATAAAGCCTAATTCCTGTAATAAAAAATTATTTTGATTTCACATAGAATTTTAATACTAAATATATTTTGTCATTCTTGACATTCTTTAGAAGCGCTTATCTCTTAATTTCATAGTAATAATATATATTATACAAAATTAATTAAAATATTAAAACTTGTATTCATAGTATTATAGGAGATACATTTGTAAATTTATTTGAGTTAAATTTATTTTATTAATATTTTTATCGCTTTATTTCACATTTTCTTATGTTTTAAGTCATTTCATAATAAATAAAATTTTATAACTAATCTAGTTCATTTCAGGTATCTCTTACTCATTTATTTAATTTATAATATTATTAATTTATAATATTCTTAACTTATTTCACTGCCCACGTAACCTATGACAGGCTAATTAAACTGGATAAGCGGGTCCTTGGCACTGGACACCGTGGTGTCTCAGGCCATCATGTCACACCTTACCTCTTTGTAAGGCATAACATGATCCCATAGAATACGTAATGATCTACCGAACTTCACCTACCGATAACTCATTATGTATCCTACAAGGGATTTTAAAATCATATTTTTACTTTTTGGAAGTGGTGAGCATTTTCTTACATTTAATAAAAGTTTAAAAGCTAGCGAAAATTTTTGTTCATTTTTATTTGCCCGCAAGTTTTAGAAAAATTTTGGCAGAATGCCGTCTGTATTTTAAGAAAATAGTTCTTTAAAAACCTGTAAAAATACTTCCTATAATTCTTTTCATCAAAATCCATCACTACTACAACACAATCAACACAATTTTTCTCAAACTCCTAAATTCAATATAATTCTCAATTCAATTATCATAAAAAAAATACTAAATAATTTCATTCATATTTCATTAAAATAAATTCAAATTACATTCATCATTCAAAATATGCATGAGAAAATCCAAACTAATATTATTACCAACCCTATACAACTGCTCATGACCAGTTTATACATTTACATACATTTACATACACCAAAATAAATATTACAATCAGGGTATAAAATATACCTGACAAAATTTCAGGGATGTGGCTCCAAGATCCTCAGCAGCTCACTCTGCTACTCCTCTAGTATCTATATCTGCGATAGCATTAATAGCTATCACTGAGTACTATGACTCAGTGGTGCACAACATACTAAAATAACAGTTTATGCATAATTCAAATCACATTTATTCAAATACAGTACTGAAAATGAAAGACAGATACAAAACATGATTTATAAACATTTAGTCCAAACAATTTCATTTAGGAAGTCTCAAAATGAATTTCATAAAAACACACAATTATATCATGCCATTCAGAACAATATTCATCTCAATAGCCAGAGGCTTATGAGAAATCACAAGGCTAGCTAGCTCAATCTGTCACATCCTACCTCTCTGTAAGGCATGACATGATCCCGTAGTATACCTAATAAATTACTAACTTTGTCTACTGATAACTCATTAAATACACTACAAGGGATTTTAAAAATTTTCTTTCTTCTTTTTACAGTGGTTAGCACTATTTACAGGTGTTAAAAACTTTTTTGAACTGAAGTGAAATAGCTAACACATTTGAATTATTAGTAATTTCTGTAAAAATTTTGGCGGAGTGCCATCTGTATTTTGAATAAAACAGTTCTTCAAAAACCTGTAAAAAAGCACTTCAAATATATTTCTCAATCTCAACTCCAATATTTGATCAACTCAATATGTTTCTCAACTTAAATCCACTGTCACATCCTACCACACTCATAATTTATTTTACAACTTCAATGTACAATTTTAATTTACAACTGCTCAAAACCAAGAACAATATATACATACAATGAACATACATTACAGTACAAAATGCAAAATGTGGTATACTCAGTATACCCGATGATCTCTCGCTGAATGCACTAGCAGCCTAGTCTGTTGCCCTGTCCGTCTGTCTACCTGCGACAACAGTGAAAAGCTATCGCTGAGACAATGTCTCAGTGGTGCACAACATTAAGCAAATACAACTTTAAATCACAAATCATAAGTCATATAAATAGTGGATACTGAAACCATAGTTAAATTCAAGATAATGAATGACATAAAGAATTTGAACTCCATTTCACAATATCACAATAACTCTCAATAAGTCAAAACATGATTAAATTCAAAAGACAGTGAATGTCAATAAGAATTTAAACTCCATTTCACAAATTATCAAAGCTTATAATAACACAATTTAGTCAAATAATTTAAGAACAGAGTGTTGCCAATTCATACACAAATTTCCGACCAATGCCGCGTTGTACACCACGACAAAGCAATCTACAACCCCACTAATCGAAATCAATGAGGGAGGAAGCTAGCTATATAATGAGTGCTCATCCGATCTCAACCTCAACTGGCAAGCCAGAGAGGGAGGAAAATAAACGATCTCAACCCCATAAATGGAGGAGGAATAATGTGATACTGTCATGCTAAGTGTGAACACAAAATCAATTCCAAACATTTTATTCAAATGATTCGTGAGAATCCAATAAATTTCCAAAGTCATAATTTCATTCACAAAATGGCAACACAATTCATAATTAACTTCAAATTTTCACAAATCACACTAATTCAATTTTTCCACAGTTTCAAACCATTTACAATGCTTTTCAAGCAATAAGTATCCATTCAAACACATTTCCATAATTGAAAATAATAATATACAAATAGTCATAATTTATTTCAATTGAAAAATTCAAAAGAAATAACTGTTGTGCACAAACCTCTAATAATTGTCACCTGGCCTTGACTCAGTGTTTCCTTCCTTTTCCCTGAGTCTTTGCTAACTGAGAAACACAATTTGAAGTATTTCAGTACTCATTTAAACTGTCTCTAATGATAATGCTTGATAATTAATTCACTGAATTCTATTATTTCCTTAGTCAACCTAAGATGTCGACCCTCGATGCATTCTAGGTGAATTAGGTTTTAATATTACCAATATGTCACATTCAATAGTCTTTTAAGGTTGGTACATGTTACCCAATTCATTTCCATGTATATTGCGTTTTCTTGTAATTTGCTGGATTCTAGGATACTAGTTTGACCTAGCCGGACGACCTACTTCCCTCGGTTTTCGGGTTTCGATCAAAACTACAAACTTGTATATCTATGTCTTATTGCACGCGGGGCAAAATTTCAGGTCATTCTGAGTTTACTAGACCAAGTTATGGTCATTTTACTATTGCTGGTCAGAATGTACCAAAATTGGTCACTTTAAGTCATTTTAGGTCAATTTTGATTCTGCCAGTTTTTGGTCCCAAACTTGTGTAAGCTTTTTGACTTGCCTATGGTCATTTCTGGGCTTTGGTGTCTTCATAAGACTTGCCAGTTTTTGGACCTGAACTTGTGCAAGCTTTTTGACTTGCCTATGGTCATTTTTGGGCTTTGGTGTCTTCATAAGACTTGTAGATATAGGTCTTAACTATTCATGGTAAAAATTTTAGGTCAATTGGACCTTTTTTGAGTGAGTTATGGCCAAAACACTAACTGCTGCCCAAATGGTTAATTTTTAGGCCTTAATTGCACTAATCCGGATTTAGTCATTTTTCAAGTTACCTTACAAGCAGAATTTTGGTAAGGTTCCTACATAAAAGTTGGCACATTTTGTGCCTAGTTTCACCTCCAATTGGTTTCATACCAATTGGAGCCACACACTTAAGGTTCTAAGCCAAAACACACACTGCCCTATTACTCATTGTCCATCACTCATCAAATGATACATTTAACACTTACCAAATGACACATTCATGCCAATTTAGGTTTGTACCATAACCTAAACACATTTCACAACATATTGTTGGTCATTTTGGCAGCTTACAATCACACTCAATATGCACCATTTAGTACAGAATTTTTCAAGCTCAAATTACAACAATTCAATCACCTAACCTAGCTTATTTACATGTCCAACCTCACACTGCCATAACAACTACCACAATTCAACATTAATATTCCATAAACTAAACATGAAATAACATTTTTATGGTTCACCAAATCAAGCTGCCGATTCATACATCACACTCCATTAATTTTCAAGCTTCTAAATTCAAGTACACATTTATATATACTTAATATACATCACCCAAATAAATTCCTACACACATAAACACTTAATCAACCCTTTAATCTACCATTTACAAGCAAGAATAAACTTTCCTCAAGGAGTTTCCATGGCTGCCAAAAATAAACATCTCCCTTAGAACATCAAACTCGAAAATTCTTTCCACAATTCAAGTACCCATAACCTCTTCACAAACTTTAATGAACCAATAACCAAAAACACAAACTTACCACTTTGGAAACTCTTCAAAACCTTGACTAAACTTGATCTTCTTGCTGCCTATCTACTGCCCAAGTGGTGTAGAACAATTTTTGTGAAGGAAGCTAGTGAAAAATATGGCTAAATCATGGTTGCATGGAGCTTGGCCATGGATGGCCATGGAGGTTCTTCAATGGAGGCTCACGGCTGGTTTTTGCAATGTTGAAGAAGATGAGCAATCTGCCCAAAATATGCTGATTATATGGCCACTTAATTGAGTTAGTGGACCACTAACTTAGATTAAACATTTAATATTCTAAAGTTTTCATATTCCCACATTTAACTGCTAATTTTTGCTATTTAAACTATGTACCACCAATTTAATTTTTCATGAAATTTTCCAAGTGTAACATCATTTATTTTTAATGGACATTTAGGTCAAAAGACAACTCGGGGTGACAAAGGACCACAATGCCCCTGTTCGGGTTGTATTCCTAATTTTTCGGTAACACCGAGTTTTGTCGTTTTCTCGATTTCTCACTTTTCTTTGTACTAATTAATTAATTTTTCTCTGATATTTCTAATGATATTTATACTTCAATAGATGTCTATTTAAGTATTAAAAATATTTTTCAGGGTTCCCTGCAGTCCAGGGCTAGTCAACGTCCACGCTGCGACTTTCCGGTGCGGTCACCCCTCGCTAGGGTTCTCGGCTTGCTTAACTTGGTTACATTTCTTTGCTATTATTTTTCCTTTGTTTTTCTTGTACTTTTTTTTTTCTTGTATTTCATTATTTTATGTCTCCTCACTCATATCGAAGTGTAGTTCTAGGCATTCTACCTGTCCGGACAACACTGGTCACTGGAGCAGTAGAACGCACTACCGAACATAGGGGTGTTACACAATCTATGGGTACCCATTCAAATTTCTTCTTCTACTGGCACACACCTCAACACTTCAGCCAGAAAGGGAATCAAAATTCAAAACTATTTCCTCCTACCAGTCATGCTAGTGAGGTATTCAAGTATATAGTCATGACACTGTGCTTTCAAAACTATCTTAACAATTTATCAAACATTTACTGACAATTAAATCACATACCATCAAATTTCCAATAATTTAGATCAAAAGCATAGTGTACATTTAAATCATCATTTTGCAATATAAGTAAACCACAAATCATTTCATGCACTTTGCAAAGGAATTTTAAAGGATATTTATGTTGTGCACAAACCTTATGCGAATTGCCTCTTGGCCTTGACTCGATGTCTCGGGTTCTTTCCCGGTATTCTTTTCAACTGAAACACACCATTTTATAGTGTTTCAGTATCACAATTTATTATAAATCAAAAAAATAAATTCAAATTTATTTATATCTAACTTTAATATGCTTAACTTGACGTTCTTTAAAATTTGTATTTTGGGGTTACTATTCACGATACTATTCAAGTTAATTTATTGACTTTCTAATGCTTAATAGGTATGGGACTTTTAATTTTACTCACATACCACATTTTGGTTGCCTAACTTGTTGGTTTTGGTTGTTTTCCTCAAATCTTAAGTCTCTTAGGTGAAATTCCAAAATTTCAGATTTGGTGTCCTATTTTACACTATTCCATTGGTCAAGTTGCTGTAGTAATTTGGCTAATTTTTTTCATAGAAGTTATTCCTTATTATCTTATATTTCCCTTTTTGAATAACTCCATTTGGAGTTTTGTAGCCTAAGTTATAGCCATTTGAATATGACTAGCCAGATTTGGTGCTATTCAGAATTCTGGACATTTTCTGGATTATGGTAGTTTTTGTATACTAAATACAGGTGAGTTTTTGGACAGGTTATGGTCAAAATTTGGATTTGTTTTCTTCATGAAAGTTGTAGGGATATATCTCAGCTTTCTATCGGTATAAAATTTAGGTCATTTGGACCTTTCTAGACCAAGTTATGGTCATTTAAGTAACTATTGTTTATTTGGTCATTTTTGTATAGGGCAGTGTGCCTAATTCCGAATTTGGCCTAATTGTTTATTAAGTTATGGTCATTTTCTGGGCATGATTCCCAAATGAAAAATAGTCCATTTTGTGTCTAGTTTCATTCTCAATTTGCCTCACACCAATTGGGTTGGTAAATTTTTAGTTTTGGTCCCTGAAATGGACCTAGGTCAAGCTGCCTGCATATTGACCTTAACCTATCCGAATTGGAACTTGGTTCCAACAATTCATACACACCACAAATGGTCACAATTGACCATTTCTCAACTCAAATAAGGTCAACTATATCTATTGACTAATTCTCAACTCTTTCTCTAATTTTTCACATGCTCAAAACCCTAATTACATAAATTTCAACTCTAATGCAATTTAAAGTGTATATTCATGTTCTATACGCCTAATTCACTTCAAATAACCATTCAAATCCACAAAATCCATTCATTTCAAACCCTAACCCTAGCTAGCCAAAATTTCTATTTGGTCCCCTAACAATTGTTTTGTTTTGATTTTAAGTAAATTTCTAAGTTAACTAAACTAGAACATAAACATTTAACTAAAATTTTCAAGTTTAGATTACTAACCTTGTTTAGACAAAATTTCCTCTTCTCAAATCTTTGATTCCTTTCTTTTTTTTGCTCCTAAGTTGCTTAGCAAGGTCCAAAGACAAGATTTACTTAAGAAATCTATAGTTTTTATGGCTGATTTTTGGGTTCACAAAAGCTTGGAATTGGGTTTAGATGGGGGCTTGTGAGAGAGAAAAATGAGAGAGAGATGGGGCGCTGGTTTAGTGAGGAAGATGAAATGAATTTTATTTTTTTTTCTTTTTATTTTTGTCTTTTAAGTATTAGGATTTATCCCCCAAAATTTCAATTTTTTTTAAATATTAGATTTATTGCATCATGCTTATGTCATGCATGATGTAAATAAACTTTTTTTTTCTTTTACTTTTTCTTTTACATTTATTTTTTCATTAGTTCTTTAATTTAATTCTTGATCCCAAAATTTTCTTTTCTCTAATTTTATTGGACAGTTAGGTTAGGAGTCAGTTCTAGGGGTGAATTGACCAAGGCCCCTCGCTGGTTCAATCCGGTTTGCAAGTTTTCGATATTTCTTTCGGATCCCTGACCTAATTATTTGACCTACTTAACAACTCTTTTCTGTGATTTTCTCTTTTTCACCGTGTTCGCAATAGTCCTAAGGACTGCGGCATCACATTTTCTGGTTCGAAATTTGAGTTTGGACTGACCTCGCAGTCATTTCCCGAGAAGGTCACCCATCAACGTGACTCCTGGCTCATTTAACTTTTTATGCTTTATTTTTCTTCTTTATACTTAACTATTTGGCAATTACTAATTATTTGTATTCATGGCTTATCTAGGTGTCTTAGATGTGGTCTAATCTCCTTAATTATTTGAACCGATACCGGTTACCGGAATAATAAAATGTACTAGGCTATGAAAATAGGGGTGTTACATGTCATACCATGGGACGCAAACCGTCAACCACGTATGCAATCAATATAGCTGACACAGGGCACCGCAGTGCCTCAAGCCGTCATGCCATGGGATGTGAATACACAAAACGTTAACCACGTATGCAATTAATATGGCTAAGAAGCCATGATAATAAATAGTTGAGCTTACAAGCCATAAATGCGGGCATAAAACCATAAATACAGGTATAAAGTCTTACTCAATACTGCTCAAACAATCCCCTATTGGTATACCAATCTATCTAATCTAATACACGTGTCTAGGCAATACATAGGCACATTGGTACTATTAAATGTTCATATGTTTTATTATTTTATTATATTTTCTATTTATATTTTATAGCATTTTAATTCTAGTCATGATGGAAGCATAATTTCCAAATCATATTTCTATGTAATTTATATATTCATTATATGATTTATATTGATCACAATTTACATCAATTATTTTCACATACCATTATACTCAAAACACTCTTCCTTTCTCTCATGATGAGAACTAATGTCCCATTCACACATTCATGTGATTCATTTAGTCATTACAATATTTATATGAATTCATAATTCAAGAAGTATTTTACTTACTAAGTATTTATGATTCACTTTAATTCCTCTCATGTACCATTTATTGTACAAGGTGTTATTATCTTATTTGTAATAGAAACATAAGTCCTAATGTTAACTTCATCTCATTTATACTTAACAATCCATTTAGGTTAATTTTATTTCATATTTCAAGTTGTCTTATGAGGTCTAATAGTGATGGGAATAGAAATACTAACTACCTATTCAGATAACTTAAGTGTTCATTAAGTCATTTAGGTGAATTACCATTCTTATTCCAAGTAGTCCATGAACATTTCATGGATTCTAAATTTCATATCTTAATTTTCTCTAGCAATTTAGTTCTTGCATTTTGTGTCATTGTATTTTACTATTCACATTATTATTCATACAAATTTTGACTATTTAATAAATAATAGGATTACAAATTCTAATTTCATAATAATACCACATTTTGGGTTATACACTTGTTGGCACTAGTTGCCAATTGCAATTCAAGGCTCCCTAGGATTATTTTCAAATTTGGAGATTTTGTCACTTATGTTTACTATTCCATTGAACCATTTTACAGTGGGATTTTGGCTAACCTTTCTTCATCAAATTTGTTCCTTAATGTCTTTTCTTTAATTCCCTTTTTGAATAACTCCATTTAGAGTTTTGTAGCTCCAGTTATGGCATTTTTACCATAACTAGTCGGATTGGTCATTGTCCAGAATTTCTGGGCAATTCTGGTTCTAGCAATTTTGATGAGCTAAATTTGGTTAGCAATTTGATTAGATTATAGTTAGAATTTGGATTTCTATTCTCCATGAAAGTTGTTCTACTATGTCTAAGCTTTCCATGAGTTCAAGAATCAGGTCATTTGGACCTTTCTACACAAAGTTATGGCCATTTGAACAAACACTGTTCATATGGTCATTTTTCTAGGTCCAGATTTTGGTTACCTGGATTCAAGTCAATTTTAGGTCACTTTAGGTTGGTTTTCTGGGTTGGGTCTCTTTAACAAAAATGTGGCATTATGTCCTAGGTTTCATCTCTAATTGGCCTCACACCAATTGGACTAACACAACTCTACTTATGGCTGTCTAACCTTGCTGGACTCATAAGTCCAGAAATCCTGCAATGAAACAACACTCTCAATACCACCTTTCCACACTACTATTGTAACATCCTCCCTGTATGTATTCTGTACATTTTGTTGCTTCGGTGGCCTAATGTCAGTCTGGATAAGTCAGGATGTCTAGAACTACACTTCAGTGATAGTGAACAGACATATAATGATGAAATAAATAAAAAGAAAATACAAGAAAAATTAAAGAAAAATAAAAGAGAGAAAATGAATCTAGGTTAAACGAGCCAGCACTGTAGCGATGGGTGACCGCACTGGAAAGTTACGGTGAAGGCAATTGCCGACCCCAGGACCACGGGGAACCCTCGGAATTAAATTTTGGGACATAATTAAAGGTATATTGAAATGTAATTGACACTAGAAATATCAAGGAAAAATTAATAAATTAGTATAAAGAAAAACAAAAAATTGAGAAACAGACAAAAATCGCTATTACCGAAAAATTAGGAATATAACCCGAAGAAGGGCATTTTGGTCATTTAATTGACACCTAGAGTTGCCTTTTGACCTTAATGTCCATTAAAAATAAATGTTATTACACTTTGAAAATGTCATGAAAAATTAAAATGAGGTACATTATATTAATAGTGAAAGAAATGAGGCATAAAATGTAAATTATGAAACTTTAAATCATTAAATATTAAATTATTGTTTAGTGCTCCACTAACCTTAAAATATGGGACATATCAAAGTTGAATTGGGCAGAAACCACTTCATCTTCAACCTTCCACAAAACCAGCCGAAGCTCTCACCATGGAAGAACTCCATTGCCGTAGCTCACTTCAAGCTCTATGCACTCCACTTCATGACATCACATGATGTCATTAGTGTGCCTTCACCCAACCCAATGTTGACACATGGAATAACTTTATTTAAAATAGACTTAATGGGCTGGAAATGGAAGAAAAACCAGAATTCTCTCCTTTCTTCATTTCCTTGCCGTAAACCATTCCTTCCCTAACCTCCATGGACAAGCTTTTTCAAGCTTGATTTTCCCTAGCTTCCACACCATAAAAGCCCTAGTTGTCTTCACAAAAAATTCACCCCACACCTTGAGGAAGCTTTGAGTAGCAAAATTTTGAAGAAAAATTAAAGTTTTGGTTGGTTTGGATTTGAGCTAAAAGAGGTTAGTAACTTAAACTTATGTTTCTCTTCAAATTTATGTTGAGTAAGTATAAATGAGTGTAAATTACAAAGAAAAATTGTTGAATACCAATTGTATGTAAACCCTAAATTTTTGGCAGCCATGGTTAGGGTTTCTTTACGATGATTTAATGAAGTTAAAAGGTTATTATGGCTGCCCTTAATGTGCATTTTTTAAGTGGATTGAAGAAATGCAATGAAAATGCATGAATGGTAATGTTTGAGTTAGGGTTTGGGGTGGAGAAATGGGACTTTGACCATGTGATGATGAAAATAGGTATTAATGGTCAATTAGTGACCATTTAGTTCTATTTAAACCAAAAATGAAGTCTGTTGAGAGATGGGATTTAGGTTTAGTGTGGCTGCCCTAGGTGACCTGCAGAATTGGACATGAGTCCAGCAGGTTTGGGCAGCCATAACTTGAATTGTAGAGGTTCAAATAGTGTTTTCCCAATTGTACATGAAACTAGACACATAATGGCACAACTTTGGTGAAGAAACCATGCCCATAAGACCAAACCAAGTGGACCAAAAGCTTGCCCCAATCCGGGTGACCTGCAGTCTGTTTCTGCAGAATGTCCAAATGAATAGTATTTGGTCATTTGTCCATAACTCAGTGTAGAATGGTCCAATTGACCTGAAATTTTACCCACAATAAGCTGAGATATAGACCAACAACTTTCATGAAGAAACCTAACCAAAATTATGACCAGAACCTATCCAACAAGTGAGTTGAGGTCACTGTTCACTACACTATAGATATGGTCAGTCCAGAAAAATTTCAATCCGGCCAGTTGTAGTTTTTGGACCATAACTTGAGCTACAAAACTCCAAATGGAGTGATTCAAAATAGGAAATTCAACTAGACAAAATAAGGAACAACTTTCATGTTTATCATTTTTCTAAATTCCCACTGCAACAGTAACTAATGAAACAGTAAACCCAAAGCTTGAAAACTGAAAATTCTATCCAATTCACATTGAGCTTAGAGATGGTATTGGCAACCAATACCAACAAGTTTAAAATGCAAAATGTGGCATTTTGATGATATTTAAACTAATTTACCTATTGCCAATGCAAAAGTCAACATTTTGGTTGACCAATGAAATAAATAGTAATCATAAAAATTCAATTTCAAAGAATTACATAAATAAAAAGTGTTAAATGCCCTAGTAGGCCTAATGTGATTGGTTTGGATAGGTTGGCATGCCAATAGGGTTCTATTAGCAGTACTGCATATGGCTTCATGCCATTCTGTATTTCATGGCTTTCCATGCCATTCTGTGACATAATAGCCTTTGGCTATGATATTGAGTTATTATGCTCGGGTTTAATCCCCGATAATTATTACACTTATTAAATGCTCATTACATTAATCGGGAGACACTATGTGACCGATGGTGTGATGGTCTGAGGTACTTAGTACCCAATACTAGTTTACCCGTTTATCCGGTCCAGTCAACTAGTATAGGTTACTCGGGCAATATTAATAAATCTTACCAAACTTTAATCGAATAATATTGCAATAAATATTTGAAATTAAGTCTACCAAAAATGTAAACATACATTCTGCATACATGTTATTATTTTATTTTATTTTATATTGTCACCACTAAGTAGAATTGCTTAGCGCGTCGCTTTTGCCACGTGCAGATACTGGAGACATAGCTGGGGAGTATTGGAGACATAGCTGGGGAGTCCAGCAGACCTCATACAGGGTGAGTTTTCAGATCTGCACTCAGAGTTCAAAGTCACCTTACAAATTGCGGTGCTTTGGTAGGACATTGGGCTACCTAAGTCTTTTGTATTTGTAAACTTTTGTTATGTATATTATAAACTCATGTAATCATATTTTTGCTGTAATTACTTATGAGCTGTGTTCAGAAATAAATATGAGTATTTCTCATTGAATTGGGTGTGATATGAGATGAATGTGAATTTTGAGATACTGAATTGATTTGAGAAATTGTTGAAAAATGTTGGTGGTTGACTGAGATTGAGATTATAATTATATTGGAAGTGTTTTTAAACAGGTTCAGAAGAACTGTTTTCCAATTTATAGCCACTCTGCGATTTTCTATAAAATTTGCGAAAAATTTAGATTTATCAAAAATTATAAATAAATGAATAAAAAGGGATTAATTGAAATTGAAACATGAATTGGTGTTCCGACACACTGAGTGGCATAACTTGCTCGGCTACACTGTAGACGGGTAAGGGGTGTCACATTTAGTGGTATCAGAGCACGGTTTAGGCGTTTCTGGGCCTAGATTGAGTCCATACCATGCATTGCATTTGTAAGAGTCGAGGTGACACTAATGCAAATTTGTTGTCTTTGTTAAATAGGATATGGACCCTTCATCTCAGAGGGCAGTTGAGGAGGAAGTGGAGAGTCATGCTCCACCTGCAGTAGCTGAGATTGGGGGTAGGGGAGAACCTGCTCTACCAGCTCCATCAGAGCCTGCTCAACCTCCACAGGCCGTGTTCCAGCAAATGGCCGAATTCGTCAAACAAATGGCTGAGGTAATGCCACCGCCACCACCCCCTCCACAACCGAAATCACACCTGGAAAGATTGAGAAAATTTGGAGCAATGGACTTCTTTGGCAAGAGAGAAGATGATTCTATTGCAGCCAAAAATTGGTTGAACAGAACAGGCAGAGTTTTAAAATAACTCCACTGCACTCTAGAGCAAAACCTAGAAGCTGCCATATCTCTGTTACAAGACGATGCATATGAATGGTGGGATACGGTGTCTAGTGAAGTGCAACCAGAAGTAATAACTTGGGACTTCTTCCTCTAAGAATTCAAGAAGAAATATGTGGGTAGTGTATACTTGGAAGAGAGAAGAAGAGAGTTCATTAACCTGAGGTAGAGACAGCTGACAGTGGCCGAGTATGAAAAGGAATTTGTCAAATTAAGCTGCTACGGAAGGGAGATAGTCCCTAATGAGGCCGAAAGGTGTAAGAGATTTGAAGAGGGATTAAATGACAACATAAAGATCATGATTACTGCCTTGGGAATCATAGACTTTACCAAGTTAGTGGAAGCTGCAATAAAAGTTGAAAAGGTTAGAATAAGTGAGCAGACCAGAAGAGAGACAAAGAAGAGGGGCTCGGGTCAATCTAGTTCATCTCCTGCACTTGGGAAGAAGTTCAAAGGTCCACCTGCACAGAGTTCAGGTCAACCACAAGGTCATGGTCAATCTTAGGGGCCCTGTGCCACGCTACCCCTAGGAGAGGTCACCCACACCATCGGTGGGCAGCTCTCGTGGATGGGGTTCAAGGGACCAGCCCCAGCATCTTCTGCATGTCCACATTGTCTGAAATGGCATAAGGGGGAGTGTTGGAGAGTGACTGGTGCCTGCTTAAGGTGTGGGTCGACAGAGCATCAGTTGAGGAACTATCCATGCAAAACTAGTACAGCTGCTCCAACACAAGTACACAGACCTGCTCCTGCACCACAAAGAGGTAGGAAATCTAGCAAATCTGAGGCAGTGGGACCATCACAGAGGCCTGTATCTGAGCCAGCAGAGAGGCCTGAGGGCATACCACCTGCCAGAGCCTATGCCATGAGAGCTCAGGAGGAGCAAGATGCCCCGGACATCATCAGGGGTACGTT
Organism: Hevea brasiliensis; assembly: GCF_030052815.1. NCBI lineage: Eukaryota > Viridiplantae > Streptophyta > Magnoliopsida > Malpighiales > Euphorbiaceae > Hevea > Hevea brasiliensis. The sequence continues at coordinate 86,885,157 of NC_079493.1, read as the reverse complement.
CTCCCTCTACAATATATCTGTGCATGCATTAGTGGATCCAGGATCCACTCATTCATACATCTGCATCAACCTACCCATAGAAAGGGGGATACTAGTAGGGGAGAGTGACCAAAACATTCTGGTCACTAATCCGTTGGGCCACAGTGTAGTGGTGAACAAAGTGTACAAGGGTTTCCCATTAAGGATTCAGGGGTATGAATTCTCGGCAGATCTAATTGAGTTGCCCTTCCACGAGTTTGACATTTTGGGAATGGAATGGTTGTCACGTCATCAGCCAATAGTTGATTGTAAATTGAAGAGAATTTCTCTAAAAACTTCTGAGGGTAATGAGATCACTATTATGGGTGAAAAGACAGATTTCCTGTTCAATGTTATCTCAGCCACAGTTGTAAAAAGAATGTTGAGAAAAGGCTATGAAGCTTACCTAGCACACGTGGTTGATACTAGGCAAGTTAAGCCAAACCTGAGTGATATACCCACAGTAAGAGACTTCCCAGATGTATTCCCTGAAGAGTTGCCTGGTTTACCACCAGAAAGGGAAGTCGAGTTTGCTATTGAGGTAATGCCTGCAAAGACCCATTTCCATTGCTCCTTATAGGATGGCACCCACTGAATTGAGGGAGTTGAAAACTCAGTTGCAAGAGTTGCTTGATAAGAGGTTTATACGCCCCAGTGTGTCACCATGGGGAGCTCCAGTGCTGTTTGTGAAAAAGAAGGATCGGACTTTGAGGCTATGCATCGATTACCGGCAGTTGAATAAAGTAACTATGAAAAATAAATATCCGTTGCCTATAATTGATGATCTGTTTGATCAGTTGAAGGGAGTAGGAGTATTTTCTAAGATTGATCTCAGATCAGGGTATCATCAATTGAGAGTGAGGGATGTAGATGTGCCAAAGACTGCATTCAGGACTCGGTATGGGCATTATGAGTTTTTGGTGATTCCCTTTGGCCTAACAAATGCACTAGCAGCATTCATGGACCTTATGAACCGTATCTTCCATCCATACCTAGATCGGTTCGTAGTGGTCTTTATTGATGATATTTTGGTGTATTCTAAGACCAGAGAAGAATATGATGAACATTTGAGGATTGTTCTGCAAACCCTGAGAGAAAAGAAGCTGTATGCTAAGTTGTCCAAGTGTGACTTCTAGTTGAATGAGATTGCATTCCTTGGACACATAGTGTCAGCTGATGGGATTAGAGTGGATCCCAAGAAAATAGAAGCAGTGATGGAATGGAAGCCTCCCAGGAATACAACTGAGGTCAGAAGTTTCTTGGGGCTAGCTGGGTATTACAGAAGATTTGTGAAGGGATTTTCATTAATAGCTGCTCCAATGACCAAGTTGTTACACAAGAACGTCAGATTTGACTGGAATGACAAGTGTCAGACCAGTTTTGAGAAGTTGAAGGCTATGTTGACAGAGGCACCGAGTGTTACACAAAAGGTCGTGAAAGGACTTGTGGTCTACAGTGATGCCTCTCATAATGGGTTAGGGTGTATATTGATGCAAGAGGGGAAGGTGGTCGCTTATGCTTCCAGGTAGCTAAGGCCACATGAACAGAATTACCCTACCCATGATCTAGAGCTTGCAGCAATTATCTTCGCACTGAAGATATGGAGGCACTACTTGTATGGTGAAAAGTGCTACATTTACACAGACCACAAAAGCTTGAAATACTTGCCAACCCAAAAAGAGCTCAACCTTAGACAGAGGCGATGGATTGAGTTCCTGAAGGACTATGATTGAGTAATTGACTACCATCCTGGGAAGGCAAATGTAGTTGCTGATGCTTTGAGCAGAAAACCCATCACAGCTTTGAGATCATTGAATGCCCGTCTATCTTTGGTTCGAGATGGAGCTATTTTGGCTGAGTTGCAAGTGAGGCCAAACCTGCTACAATAGATTTTAGATGGGTAAAAGGCAGATGAAAAGTTAATGGCTATTATGTGCAAAATCTCAGCGGGAAAAGTAATTGCCTATGAGGTAAAAGCAGATGGGTGTCTGTACTACAAAGGAAGAGTATGTGTACCAGATAATGGGGAATTAAAAGCCAGTATTCTAAAAGAGGCACATGCCAGTGTTTATGCTATGCACCCAGGAAGTACAAAGATGTATCATGATCTGAAGCTTCAGTATTGGTGGCCTGGTATGAAGAAGGACATAGCTGACTATGTGACTAAATGCTTGACATGTCAGCAAGTCAAGGCAAAACATCAAGTTCCATCAGGTTTGTTACAGCCTATACACATACCTGAATGGAAATGGGATCGGATCACCATGGATTTTGTGAGTGGTCTACCTCTCACCCAGAAGAAACATGATGCAGTATGGGTGATAGTAGATAGATTGACGAAGTCAGCACACTTTGTTCGATTAGGGTGACTACTCCTTTGGAGAAGTTAGCAGAATTGTATATCAGTGAGATAGTTAGATTGCATGGAATTCCACTTTCCATCATATCTGATCGAGACCCAAGGCTTACATCGAGATTCTGGAAGAAGTTGCATGAGTCCTTGGGTATACAACTCCACTTCAGCACAGCTTTCCATCCTCAGACGGATGAGCAATCAGAAAGAGTAATCCAGGTAAACAATTGAAACCAATTAAACTAATACACATATTGAACTGAAATGGTAATAATAACATGAAAAATATGTCAGGTCCTTGAGGATATGCTGAGAAGTTGTGTCATTGAGTTGGAGGGAAGTTGGGATAGATACCTCCCACTGGCAGAATTTGCATACAACAATAGCTACCAAGCTAGCATCCAAATGGCCCCGTATGAAGCATTGTATGGGAGAAAATGTAGAACTCCAGTGTGCTGGACTGAATTGGGCGAAGATAAACTAGTAGGGTCAGACCTGGTGAAACAGACTGAGGAGAAGGTAAAACTAATCAAAGCCAATCTGAAGGTTGCCTCAGACAGACAGAAATCCTATGCCAACCTAAAGAGAAAAGAAATAGAATATGCGGTTGGCGATAAAGTGTTTCTCAAAGTCTCACCGTGGAAGAATGTACTGAGGTTTGGAAGAAAAGGTAAGTTAAGCCCTAGGTTCATTGGCCCATATGAAGTCATTGAACGTGTGGGTCCAGTGGCCTATAGGCTAGCTTTACCACCAGAGCTGGACAAGATCCACAATGTGTTCCATGTATCTATGCTAAGAAGATACCGCTCAGATCCTTCACATGTCATCTCCATGGAAGAAATTGAAGTACAACCGGATTTGATATATGAAGAAGAACCCATACGGATCCTAGCTCGGGAAGTGAAAGAGTTGAGGAATAAGCAGATTCCACTGGTGAAAGTGCTTTGGAGGCACCACAACATCGAGGAGGCAACTTGGAGACGATGAGGCAACAGTTCCCTCAACTGTTTGCATCAGGTAAATTTCGAGGACAAAATTTAAATTAGAGGGGAAGAGTTGTAACACCCTCCCTGTAGCAATTTCATACATTCTACTGTTCTGGTGATCGGTGTCGATCCGGACAGCTAGAATGTCTAGAAAAATGTTTAAACTAAAGTGAGGAACTATAATTAACTCAAATATTAATAAGAAAAATTTAGGAAAAATTTTAGAAATAAAATACAACCAAGTAAAATGAGCCGGTGCCCTAGCGATGGGTAACCTAGTGAGAAGTTGCGGTTCTCGCAACTAGGAGCCCTAAACCCGGGGAAAAAAATTATAAAATAATTTCTGGGACTCCAGAGAAGGGTTATTGAGGTTCTTATGGCATTAGAATGCCAAGAAAATACTTAGAAAAAATTTTCAATCGGTACAGACAATTTTGGCCCGTTAAGCCAAACGGAGGGCATTTTGGTCATTTCGCCTTCAGAGGTGATTTTTGGCCGACTTGTCCAGTTAATTAAATAATTATTATGACATAAAATGTGAATAAATATTAATAAAAATTGAATTGAAAATGAGTAGAAAAGAAAAGAAAAAAAAATGAATTAAATGGGAATTTATGATATCACATGATGTCATTAGTGTGCCTTCACCCAACCCAATGTTGACACATGGCATAACTTTACTTAAAATAGACTTAATGGGCTGGAAATGGAAGAAAAACCAGAATTCTCTCCTTTCTTCATTTCCTTGCCGTAAACCATTCCTTCCCTAACCTCCATGGACAAGCTTTTTCAAGCTTGATTTTCCCTAGCTTCCACACCATAAAAGCCCTAGTTGTCTTCACAAAAAATTCACCCCACACCTTGAGGAAGATTTTGGCAGCAAAATTTTGAAGAAAAATTAAAGTTTTGGTTGGCTTGGATTTGAGCTAAAAGAGGTTAGTGACTTAAACTTATGTTTCTCTTCAAATTTATATTGAGTAAGTATAAATGAGTGTAAATTACAAAGAAAAATTATTGAATACCAATTGTATGTAAACCCTAAATTTTTTGCAGCCATGGTTAGGGTTTGTTTACGATGATTTAATGAAGTTAAAAGGTTATTATGGCTGCCCTTAATGTGCATTTTTTAAGTGGATTGAAGAAATGCAATGAAAATGCATGAATGGTAATGTTTGAGTTAGGGTTAGGGGTGGAGAAATGGGACTTTGACCATGTGATGATGAAAATGGGTATTAATGGTCAATTAGTGACCATTTAGTTCTATTTAAACAAAAAATGAAGTCTGTTGAGAGATGGGATTTAGGTTTAGTGTGGCTGCCCTAGGTGACTTGCAGAATTGGACATGAGTCCAGCAGGTTTGGGCAGCCATAACTTGAATTGTAGAGGTTCAATTGGTGTTTGCCCAATTTTACATGAAACTAGACACATAATGGCACAACTCTGGTGAAGAAACCATGCCCATAAGACCAAACCAAGTGGACCAAAAGCTTGCCCCAATCCGAGTGACCTGCAGTCTATTTCTGCAGAATGACCAAATGAACAGTATTTGGTCATTTGTCCATAACTCAGTGTAGAATGGTCCAATTGACCTCACATTTTACCCACAACAAGCTGAGATATAGACCAACAACTTTTGTGAAGAAACCTAACCAAAATTATAACCAGAACCTATCCAACAAGTGAGTTGAATTCACTGTTCACTGTACTGTAGATATGGTCAATCCAAAAAAATTTCAATCCGGCCAGTTGTGGTTTTTGGACCATAACTTGAGTTACAAAACTCCAAATGGAGTGATTCAAAATAGGCAATTCAACTAGACAAAATAAGAAACAACTTTCATGTTTATCATTTTTCCAAATTCCCACTGCAACAGTAACTAATGGAACAGTAAACCCAAAGCTTGAAAACTGAAAATTCTGTCCAATTCACATTAAGCTTAGAGATGGTATTAGCAACCAATACCAACAAGTTTAAAATGCAAAATGTGGTATGTTGATGATATTTAAACTAATTTACCTATTGCCAATGCAAAAGTCAACATTTTGGTTGACCAATGAAATGAATAGTAATCATAAAAATTCAATTTCAAAGAATTACATAAATAAAAAGTGTTAAATGCCCTAGTAGGCCTAATGTGATTGGTTTGGATAGGTTGGCATGCCAATAGGGTTCTGTTAGCAGTACTGCATATGGCTTCATGCCATTCTATTTCATGGCTTTCGATGCCATTAGGACATAATAGCCTTTGGCTATGATATTGAGTTTTTATGCTCGGGTTTAATCCCGGATAATTATTACAGCTTATTAGCTGTTCTGTTGCACACCGGAAAACACTATATAACCGATGGTGTGATGGTCTGAGGTACTTAGTACCCGATGCTTACCCATTTATCCGATCCGATCAACTATTATAGTTTACTCGTGCAATATTAATAAATCTTACCAAACTTTAATCGAATAATATTGCAATAAATATTTGAAATTAAGTCTACCAAAAATGTAAACATACATTCTGCATACATGTTATTATTTTATTTTATTTTATTTTATATTGTCACCACTAAGCAGAATTGCTTAGCGCGTCGCTTTGCCATGCGCGCAGTAATCGAGACGTGGTCGGGAGTCTAATGCACTCATACAGGTAAGTTTTCGATCTGCACTCGAGTTCAAAGTCACCACAAATTGCGGCATTGGTAGGATATTGGGCTACCTAAGTCTTTTGTATTTGTAAACTTTTGTTATGTATATTATAAACTCATGTAATCATATTTTTGCTGTAATTACCTATGAGCTGTGTTCAGAAATAAATATGAGTATTTCTCATTGAATTGGGTGTGATATGAGATGAATGTGAATTTTGAGATACTAAATTAATTTGATAAATTGTTGAAAAATGTTGGTGGTTGACTGAGATTGAGATTATAATTATATTGAAGTGTTTTTAAACAGTTCGTAAGAACTGCTTTCCAATTTATAGCCGACTACTGTGGATTTTCTATTAAATTTGCGAAAAAATTTAGATTTATCAAAAATTATAAATAAATGAATAAAAAGGGATTAATTGAAATTGAAACATGAATTGGTGTTCCGACACACTGAGTGGCATAACTTGCTCAGCTACACTATAGACGGGTAAGGGGTGTCACACTAGTACTCAGCAGCAGCAGGATCATCCTCCTTTTTCCCCTTAAAGTCTACAACTCCTTACTTTTGAAGCTTCTCCAGATGAGACTTCTGTCGTGGTGGCTGTGGTGGCGGGATTGTTGGGATTGCCTTCATCATCTGTCTAAAAAATGTTGTCATCTGCTCAAATAATGCCTGTTGGGGTTGTGCAAACCCCTCAGGTACTGGTGGAGTAGGAGCTCCCCTGTTTCCAGCTTCAGCCATGGGTGAAGCATGACTCTCCACCTCTTCCTCTACTACCCTTTGGGACTCAGGGCCCATACCTTAACCTATAACAATAGAGAAACAGATCTGCATTAGTATCACCTCGACTCTTACGCAATGCATGGAATAAACTCTATCTAGGTTCAGAAACGCCTAAACCGTGCTCTGATACCACTAAATGCAACACTCCTTACCCAGTCTACAGTGTAGTCAAGCATGACATGTCACACTCTGTACTGGAGCACCTTATCTTATCTTCCTTTATTTCTTGGTAATTATATTCCATTTTGTTAATTTAAATTCAATTATTAAAACGGAGAAACTGATGGAGTATCCCCTATTTTATTAACATTTTGACGATTTTCCTCCTATTTAAAATCTCAATAATAATTTCAATAATATAAAATTTTCACAATCTTAAACTCCTTCTCATATTTTCCAATCAAATATTTCATCTCTCTTCTCAATTCAAATCCATAATATCATCCAATCACACTTATTCATAAACAATTCATATATGAAATGTTCAAATATTATTAATTTACATCATGTACAAAATTAATGTGCAAATTTATGATTCACATTACATGTCCATAATTAATTACAATGTCCAAAAAAAAAAATACAAAGCTAGTGGACCCTACCAAAATATGCACTGTAGAGAGGTGACACTCTGGACACTATGCAGATTAAAATCTCCAACTCCCAGTCTAAGATCTACTGGGCTCTCTCTCCTGATCTCTAGTACCTACGCGTGGCAAAAAGTAACGTGCTAAGCATAACGCTTAGTGGTGAAATAATAATAAAAAAAAATAAACTAAATAATTAAAAACAATAAAAGTTTGTCATTATGCCACATAAGATGTATTTTTGTGATATTTGTTTGAAACATCCTTAATTTATTTCTTTTCTGTTAGTTATTTGTTATTGAATTGTTAAAACTTATTTTGATGCCCAAGTAACCTATACAGATTGAATGGACTGAATAAATGGGTAAACTGGCACTACGTATCAAGTACCTCGAGCTGTCACACCATCGGTCACATAGTGTCTGCCAGGTGTGCAACAGAATGGCTAAAGAGTCATAACATCAATCAGGCATAAAGCCACATGCATCAAAGAGTAATGAAATGGCTAAAAGCCATAAGTCACAAAATGGCAATAAAAGCCATAAATCATAGAATGGCATGAAGCCATAAGCAGTACTACAAGTCAAAACCCTATTGGCATGCCAACCTATCCAAACCAATCATAAAACTAGGCATACATGGGCACATTAACATCTTAGGTATTGATTCTTTTCATTTTGTCATTATGTTTACTATTGTAACACCCTCCTTGTAGCAACTCCGTACATTCTACTGTTCCGGTGACTAGTGTCGGTCCGAACAGCTAGAACATCCGAAAAAATATTTAAAATAAAGTGAGGAACCATAATTAACTCAAATATTAATAAGAAAAATTTAGGAAAAATTTTAGAAATAAAATACAACCAAGTTAAATGAGCCGGTGCCCTAGCCATGGGTAACCTAGTGGGAAGTTGCGATTCTCGCAACTAAGAGCCCTAGACCTGGGGGAAAAATTATAAAATAATTTTTGGGACTCCAGAGAAGGGTCATTGAGGTTCTAATGGCATTAGAATACCAAGAACATACTTAGAAAAATTTTTCAATCGGTACAGACAATTTTGGCCCGTTAAGCCAAACAGAGGGCATTTTGGTCATTTCGTCTTCAGAGATGATTTTTGGCCAACTTGTCCAATTAAATAAATAATTTATATAATATAAAAATATGAACAAATGTTGTTAAAATTTTAATTGTAATTAAATAGACAAGAAATGAAGAGAAAATGGACTTATGACATCATAATGATGTCATTAAAGTTCTCCCAACCTATCTAATATGGACACATGGCATAACTCTATTTAAAAGAGATAAAATGGGCTGGAAAATGAAACAAAAATCAGAACCTCTCTTCTTCATTTCCTTCTTGCCATCACCCATACTCCCATAACCACCATGAACAAGCTTTTTCAAGCTTGATTTTCCCTAGCTTTCTTCCACCAAAAATCCTAATTGTCAACACAAAAAAGTATTCTTGTAACTTGGTGAGTATTTTGGGAGCAAAAAGAAGAGGAAAACAAGAGCTTTTGCAAGTGGGAAAAATCTCACTCCATAGAGGTTAGTGACTTAAACTTAAATTTCACTTTAAATTCATGTTTAATAATTATGAATGAGTGCAAATAATAAGGAAATTGATGGAATAACATTTGTATGAAAACCCTAAGTTTCGGTAGCCTTGGTTAGGCAAGATGGTGATGATTTTAATGAAGTTAAAAGGGTAGTATGGCTGCCCACAATATGTCTCTTTTATGTGGATTGAGGAAATGCAATCTTAATGCATGGTTTGAAATGTTGAGTTAGGGTTTGGGGTGGAGAAATGGGACTTTGACCATGTGATGATGAAAATAGGTTTTAATGGTCAATTAGTGACCATTTGGTTCTGTTTAAATAAAAAATGAAGTGTGTTGAGTAGTGGAGTTTGGGTTTGGTGTGGCTACCCATGGTGACCTGTAGAATTGGACATGAGTTCAGCAGGTTTGGGTAGCCATAACTTGAATTGTAGAGGTTCAATTGGTGCAAAGCCAATTGGACATGAAACTAGACACATAATGGCACAACTTTGGTGAAGAAACCATGCCCATAAAACCAAACCAAGTAGATCAAAAGCCTGCCCTAATCCGGGTGATCTGCAGTTAGGGGTGTGCAAACGGTCGGTTCGGTTCCGAACCGAACCGAACCGATAAAACCGAAAACCGAAAATCAAAAATTTTAAAAACCGAACCGATTAATAAGAGAAAATCGAACCGAATCGAACCGATAAATTTTGGTTCGGTTCGGTTTTAAACCGATCAAACTAAAATTTATAAAATTTCATATTTTTAACATTAAATCTAAATAATAAAAACATAAAAACAAAAAAAATTAGAAATCAAAACTAAAAAATCTTTAGGTTTGGTTCAGTTTTCTTTGATTTCGGTTCGGTTAGATTCGGTTCGATTCAATTTGATTCGATTTTTTTTATTTCCTATATATATTAATAATTTCGGTTCGGTTCGATTTTTTTATTTTTTATGAAAATAACCGAACCGAACCGAACCGATTAACCAAAATTATCAAAATTATAAACCGAACCGAACCGATTAAATTTTAAAATCGAACTGATTGAACCGAATTAATCGGTTCGGTTCGGTTGTTTAAAACGAAAACTGCACACCCCTATCTGCAGTCTGCCTGGGCAAAAAGACTAAATGAACAGTATTTGGTCATTTGGCCATAACTCAGTGTAAAAAGATCCAATTGACCTGAAATTTTACCAGCAACAAGCGAGATATAGACCAACAACTTTCATGAAGAAACCTAACCCAAATTATGACCAGAACCTTTTCAACAAGTGAGTTGCAGTCACTATTCATTACACTGTAGATATGGTCAGTCTAGAAATTCTGGACAAAATTTCAATCCGGCCAGTTGTGGTTTTTGGACCATAACTTGAGCTACAAAACTCCAAATGGAGTGATTCAAAAAAGGAAATGCAACTAGACAAAATAAGGAACAACTTTTATGTTGATCAGTTTGCCAAATTCCCACTACAAAAATGACTAATGAAACAGTAAATACAAAGCATGAAAATAGAAAATTTTGTCCAATTAGCATTAAGCTTAGAAATGGTATTGGCAACCAATAACAACAAGTTTAAAATGCAAAATGTGATATGTTGATGATATTAGAACCAATGTACCTATTGCCTACGCAAAAGTCAACATTTTTGTTGACCAATGAATGGAATAGTAACACTAAAACTTAAATTTCAAAAATTGTGAAACTTAAAAGTGTAAAATGCCCTAGTATACCTAACAAGATTGGTTTGGATAGCTTGACATGCCAATAGGGTTTTGTTAACAATACTGCATATGGCTTCATGCCATTCTGTGTTTCATGGCTTCCCATGCCATTCTGTGACATAATAGCCTTTGGCTATGTTATTTGAGTTGATATACTTGGGTTTTAACCCTGATAATTATTACAGCTTATTAGCTGTTCTGTTGCACACCAGGAGACACAATGTGACCGATGGTGTGATGGTCCGAGGTACTTAGTACCCGGTGCCAATTTACCCATTTATTTAGTCGAGTCAATTAGTATGGGTTACTCGGGCAATGATAATAAACCTTACAGAATTTTAAATGGATAATACTGCAATTAATAGTAGAAATTAAGTATACCCAAAAATGTAAACATACATTCTGCATATTTATTTTTATTTCATTTTATTTTATTTTATTTTATATTGTCACCACTAAGCAGAATTGCTTAGCGCGTCGCTTTTGCCACGCACAGGTACTGGAGACCTAGCTGGGGAGCCCAGCAAACACTAGACAGGGTGAGCCTTCAAATCTGCATCCGGAGTCCAGAGTCACCTCACATCTGCAGTGCATATGGTAGGACATAGGATTTTGGGAGTATTTTGTATTTTGGCATTTTGTATTAGTTTGGATTGTAACTATAAACTCTTGTAATTATGTATTAATGTAAATATATGAAATTTCATATTATTGAAATTCTCTGCATAATGTATGTTGATAAATGAAATGTTGAGAAATATTTATGAATATGCTTCAAGTGATGAAGTGAACAGAAAAGTTTTGAAAATAGTATTGTGATTTGAGATTGAGATTTTGAGATTGACTTGAAATGTGTATAATGGAGTTTGGATTTGGAAATTATATTGGAAGTGTTTTTAAATAGATTCAGAAGAACTGCTTTTCCAATTTACAGCCGACACTCTGCCGGATTTTCTATAAAATTTGCGAAAAATTCAGATTTATCAAAATTATAAATAAATGAATTAAAAAGGGATAAATTGTAAATAGAAACATAAATTGGTGCTCCGGCACACTGAGTGGCATAACTTGCTCAGCTACACTGTAGACGGGTAAGGGTGTCACATTTAGTGATATCAGAGCATCGGTTTAGGCGTTTCTGGGCCTAGATAGAGTGCATACCATTGCATTGCATTTGTAAGTGTTGAGGTGACACTGATGCAGATCTGTTTGTTTTCTTATTTTGAATAGGATATGGATCCTGCTTCGCAAAGAGCAGTTGAAGAAGAGGTGGAGAGTCGTGCTCCACCTGTGGTCAATGGGGCGGGGAGAATGCTCCACCAAAGATCTGAGGCACCTGCCCAACCTCAGTTTGCTCTATTTCAGCAAATGACTAAATTCTATCGGCAAATTATGGGGGCAATTCCACCACCACAACCACAGCCACAACCATCACCAGTACCACAGAAATCTCATTTGGAGAAATTGAGGAAGCATGGGGCTATGGACTTCTTTGGGAAGAGGGAGGATGATCCCATGACAGCAGAAAATTGGTTGGATAGAACCATTAGAGGTCAAATAGCTAAATCGCACTCAACGTAACCTCGAAGGTCTGTGTCCCTACTTCAGGATGATGCATATCAGTGGTGGGACACAGTAACCAATGAGGTGCAACCTAAACGGATCACCTGAGAATTATTCTTCACAGAGTTCAGGAAGAAATGTGTTAGCAAAGTGTATTTGGAAGAGCGAAGAAGTGAGTTTATCAGTCTGAGATAGAGGCAATTGTCAGTGGTGGAATATGAGCGTGAGTTTGTCAGACTGAGCAGATATGGGAGGGAGATAGTCCCTACAGAGGCAGAGAGGTGCAGAAGGTTTGAAGAAGGGCTCAATGACAACATCAAAGTCATGATCACAGCATTAGAGATCACTGATTTTGCTAAGCTAGTATATGCTGCATCAAAAGTGGAAAGGGTCCAGATAAATGAACAAAATAGAAGGGAAAGACAGTAGAAGAGGGGTTTGGGTCAGTCCAGTGCATTTTCTGCTCCCAGTAAGAAGAGTAAGGGTCCTCCTGCTCAGAGTTTAAGACCACCACAGTGGTCGTGGTCTCGTGGGTCCGCACCACGCTTACACCTAAGAGAGGCCAGTCCACACCATCATTGGGCAGTTCTCTAGGGACGATGTTTAGGGGACCAGCCCCAACATCTTCTGCTTGTTAGTACTGTCAGAAGTGGCATAAGGGGGATTGTTGGCGAGTGACCGGTGCATGCTTACGGTGTGGATCGACAGAACATCAAATCAAGAAATGTCCAAAGAGGACTACTATAGTTGCTCCAACACAAATTGACAGACCTGCTCCTGCACCACAAAGGGGTAGGAAACCTGGTAAACCTGAGGCAGCTGGTCCATCACTGAGGCCTGCATCCGAGTCAACTGAGAGGCCAGACACTAGAGTACCTGCCAAGGCCTATGCCATCAGAGCTCAGGAGGAGCAAGATGCCTCGGATGTCATCAGGGGTACGTTTTCCCTCTACAACACTTCTGTGCATGCATTGGTGGATCCAGGATCCACTCATTCCTACATTTGCATCAAACTACCCATTGAGAGGGGAGTTCCAGTAGAGGAGAGTGATCAAGACATTCTGGTCACAAATCCACTAGGCCACAGTGTGGTAGTGAATAATAGGGGTGTGCAGTTTTCGGTTTAAACCAAAAAACCGAACCGAACCGATTAATTCTTGCTCAATCGGTTTTAAATTTTAATCTGCCTTGGTTCGATTTATAATTTTGATAATTTTAGATTAATCGGTTCGGTTCTGTTATTTTCATAAAAAAATAAAAAAAACTGAACCGAATCGAAATTATTAATATATATAGAAATAAAAAATGAACTAAATTGAATCGAACCGAATCGAAATCAAAGAAAATCGAATCGAACCTTAAGATTTTTGAGTTTTGATTTCTAATTTTTTTTGTTTTTATGTTTTTATTATTTAGATTTAATGTTAAAAATATGAAATTTTATAAATTTCGGTTTGATCGGTTTAAAACCGAACCGAACCGATATTTATCAGTTCGATTCGGTTCAGTTTTCTCTTATCAATCGGTTCGGTTCGGTTTTTAAAATTTTTTATTTTCGATTTTCGGTTTTATCGGTTCGGTTCGGTTCGGTTCGGAACCAAACCGACCGTTTGCACACCCCTAGTGAATAAGGTGTATAAAGGTTGCCCGTTGTGTCACACCCTACCCCTCTGTAAGGCATAACATGATCCCGTAGTATACCTAATGAATTACCAACTTCGTCTACCGATAACCCATTAAATACACTATAAGGGATTTTCAAAAACTTTTCTTACTTCTTTTACAGTGGTGAGCACTATTTACAGGTGTTAAAAACCTTTTTGAACTGAGGTGAAATAACTAACACATTTAGACCATTAGTAATTTTTGTAAAAAAAATTTTGGCAGAGTGCCCTCCGTAATTTGGATAAAACAGTTCTTCAAAAACCTGTAAAAAGCACTTCAATATTTTTCTCAATCTCAAACTCTAGCATAATTCAACACAAATCTACAATAATTTTTCAAAGGCTGAGATACAAGAAATATAATACAATTTTTATAAGTCCAAATAACTCATAATTTATTTTACAACTTTAATGTACAATTTTAATTTATAACTGCTCAAAACCAAGAACACTATATACATACAAAGGAACATACATTACAAGATAAAATGCAGAATATGGTATACTCAATATACCAGATGATCTCTCAGTGTATTACTATCATACTAGTCTGCTGCCCTTTCAGTCTGTCTACCTGCGACAGCAATGAAAAGCTATCGCTGAGTAAAATTTACTCAGTGGTGCACAATAACAATTTGAAATGCGATATATAAATCTTTTATTGACAGTTCACAAATCAAATGATTCACAATTCCATCTCACAATTTACAAAATTCACCTAACACAAATTTGATCAAGTAATTGAATAATACCGTTTTGCAAATCAATAACACAATTCGATCAAATAACTGAATAATATCGTTTTGCAAATCAATAACACAATTCGATCAAATAACTGAATAATATCGTTCTGCAAATCAATAACACAATTCGATCAAATAACTGAATAATATCGTTCTGCAAATCAATAACACAATTCGATCAAATAACTGAATAATACAATGTTGCCAATCAATAACACAATTTAGGCTATGACACAGTTTTTCCACACATGCCGTGTTGTACACCACGACAAGACACACCCCAATAATCGAAATCAATGAGGGAGGAAGCTAGCTGAATAATGAGTACTCATCCACACTCACCTCAGACTGGGAAGTCAAAGAGGGAGGAACATAATCACACTCACCCCAGACTGATAAGTCAAAGAGGGAGGATATATCACACTCACCCCATAAATAGAGGAGGAACATAGTAACAGTGTCATGCCAAGTGTGAATCAAAACAATTTCAAATCACAATATTTCACACAAACCATAAATCACATTTTATCTCAAAATTTCCATTTGCAAAGTTGGCAACACAACAATTCCCAAATAATATTCTCAAAACCAAAGTAATCAAAAATTATTCATAATTCATTTCTATTGAAAAATTCAAAAGAAATAGCCGTTGTGCACAAACACAATTTAAAACAATAACATATAAATAATCGTAATTTATTTCCATTGAAAAATTCAAAAGAAATACTTATTATGCACAAACACAATTTAAAACAACAACATATAAATAATCGTAATTTATTTCAATTCAAAAATTCAAAAGAAATACTATTGTGCACAAACCTCTGATAACTGTCTCTTGGCTCTGACTCAGTGTTTCCTTCCCCTCCCTGAGTCTTTGCTAACTGAGAAACACAATTTGAAGTGTTTCAGTACTCATTTAAACTATCTCTAACGATAATGCTTGATAATTAATTCACTGAATTCATTTATTCGCTTAGTCAACCTACTATGTCGACCCTTGGTACATTCTAGGTAATTTAGGTTTTAATGTTACTAATATATCACATTTGATAGTCTTTTAGGGTTGGTATATGTTACCAAACTCATTTCCATGTATATTGCGTTTTCTTGCAATTTGCTGGATTCCGGGATACTAGTTTGACCTAGCCGGACGACCTAGTTCCCTCAGTTTTCGGGTTTCGATCAAAACTAGAAACTTGTAGATCTATGTCTTATGGAACGCGGGAAAAATTTTCAGGTCATTCTGAGTTATGTAGACCAAGTTATGGTCATTTTACTATTGCTGGTCAAATTGCACCAAAATTGGTCATTTTAGGTCACTTTAGGTCATTTTAGGTTCGGCCAGTTTTTGGACCCGAACTTGTGCAAGCTGTTTGACTTGCTTATGGTCATTTCTGGGCTTTGGTGTCTTCATAAGACTTGTAGGTATGGGTCTTAACTATTCATGGTTAAAATTTCAGGTCAATTGGACCTGTTTTGAGTGAGTTATGGCCTAAACACTAACTGCTGCCCAAATGATCAATTTTCAGGCCTTACTTGCACTTAATCCGGATTTGGTCATTTTTCAAGCTACTTTGCAAGCAGAATTTTGGCAAGCTTTCTTCATGGAAGTTGGCACATTTTGTGCCTAGTTTCACCTCCAATTGGTTTCATACCAATTGGAGCCACACACTTAAAGTTATCGGCCTAAAACTCAAACTGCCTTATTGAAATTCTTGCATACACATCAAGCATCACTTTTAACACTCATCAAACTTAACATTTAAACCAATTCTGGTTGTACCACAACCTAAACATAATTCACAACACATTATAGGTCATTTTGGCAGCTTACAATTACATTCAACATATACCAACAAGTGCAGAATTTGTCCAATTCAATTTACAATAATTCAATCACCAATTCATGCTCATTTACAAGTCCCACTTCGCACCACTATTCATACACTCAAACTGCCATAACAACCAACACATTTTAACATCATTATTCCATAAACCAAGCATGAATTCCAGCATTCCTCAAGGGTTAGCAAACTGCCACAATGGTACACTTACATTCCATTACTTTCTAAGCTTTAAACTTCATTTTACATTTACATATACTAAGTATACATTACCCAAACAATTTCCTACACAATATACATTTAATCAATCATTTAATTCACCATTTACAAGCACAAATAAACTGCTTTCAAAGTGTTTCCATGGCTGCCAAAAGTACACTTCTCCATTTAAACATCAAACCTCAAAAATTTCTCCATAATTCAAACATCCATAACATCCTTACAGACTTTAATTAAACAATAATCAAAAACACAAACTTAACACTTTGGAAATTCTTCAAAACCTCACCAAAACTTCTCTTTCTTGCTTCCTATATGCTGCCCATGATGTGTAGAACAAGTTTAATGAAGAACAATTGGAGAAATTGTGGCTTGATCATTAGGAGTGGAGCTTGCATGCAAGGTGTGGCCATGGTGGACAATGGAGAGAAAATTCAATTCGGAAAAGTGAGGATTTGAGAGGAAGAAGAAGACATTAGTGGAGTAATCTGCCCACTTAGTGAATTTTTAATTCCCTTAGTGGTCCACTTACCTTAATTAAATCATATTATATGTTTTAATTGATAATTACTCCATTTACCCTCCATTTTTGCTATTTACATTAGGTACCCCTAAATTAATTTTTTCATTATATTTTCCAAGTGTAATATTATTTATTTTTAATGAAAATTTAGGTCAAAAGACAATTCGGGATGTCAAATGACCACAATGCCCCTGTTCGGGTTGCAGTCCCGATTTTTCGGTAATACCGGGTTTTGTCCGTTTTTCAATTTCTCACTTTTCTTTGTACTAATTATTTAATTTTTCTTTAATATTTCTTATGATATTTATACTTCAATAGGTGTCTCTTTAAGTCTTAAAAATATTTTCCAGGGTTCCCCGCGGTCTAGGGCTAGTCAACGGTTCACGCCGTGACTTCCCCGTGCAGTCACCCATCGCTAGGGTTCTCGGCTCGCTTAACTTGGTTATATTTCTTTGCTATTATTTTTCCTTTGTTTTTCTTGTATTTTATTTTCTTGTATTTCATTATTTTATGTCTCCTCACTCATATCGAAGTGTAGTTCTAGGCATTCTAGCTGTCCGAACAACACTGGTCACTGGAACAGTAGAATGCACTACCGAACATAGGGGTGTTACACGTTGAGGATTCAGGGGTATGAATTCTTGACAAACCTTATTGAATTGCCCTTCCACGAGTTTGACGTGATTTTGAAAATGGATTGGTTGTCAAGTCATCAGGCATGATTGTAAATTGAAGAGGATTTCTCTGAAAACTTCTGAGGGTAATGAGATCACTGTT